>NW_028291494.1:0-160888 GCF_059453375.1 Lepisosteus platostomus | reverse complement strand
AGAAACATGTTTATTTCTGCTGAAAAACATGTTTTGACACTTTCAGCACACTGGGGTTAAGATCTGAGTGTGTGGGCTCTTCTGAGCCTTGTTGCTACATGGGGATTCAGTTGTCTGAAAAAACGCGTTTATTTCGGGCTGAAAAACACGTTTTGAAAAGTGTACTGTTACTGCCCCATAACTTACATGGGGTTGACCAAACTTGCAGAAACATGTTTATTTCTGCTGAAAAACATGTTTTGACACTTTCAGCACACTGGGGTTAAGATCTGAGTGTGTGGGCTCTTCTAAGCCTTGCTGCTACATGGGTATTCAGTTGTCTGAAAAAACACGTTTTGAAAAGTGTACTGTTACTGCCCCATAACTTACATGGGGTTGACCAAACTTGCAGAAACATGTTTATTTCTGCTGAAAAACATGTTTTGAACCTTTCTGCACACTGGGGTTAAGATCTGAGTGTGTGGGCTCTTCTGAGCCTTGCTGCTACATGGGGATTCAGTTGTCTGAAAAAACGCGTTTATTTCGGGCTGAAAAACACGTTTTGCAGAGTGTACTGTTACTGCCCCATAACTTACATGGGGTTGACCAAACTTGCAGAAACATGTTTATTTCTGCTGAAAAACATGTTTTGACACTTTCAGCACACTGGGGTTAAGATCTGAGTGTGTGGGCTCTTCTGAGCCTTGTTGCTACATGGGGATTCAGTTGTCTGAAAAAACGCGTTTATTTCGGGCTGAAAAACACGTTTTGAAAAGTGTACTGTTACTGCCCCATAACTTACATGGGGTTGACCAAACTTGCAGAAACATGTTTATTTCTGCTGAAAAACATGTTTTGACACTTTCAGCACACTGGGGTTAAGATCTGAGTGTGTGGGCTATTCTGAGCCTTGTTGCTACATGGGGATTCAGTTGTCTGAAAAAACGCGTTTATTTCGGGCTGAAAAACACGTTTTGAAAAGTGTACTGTTACTGCCCCATAACTTACATGGGGTTGACCAAACTTGCAGAAACATGTTTATTTCTGCTGAAAAACATGTTTTGACACTTTCAGCACACTGGGGTTAAGATCTGAGTGTGTGGGCTCTTCTGAGCCTTGCTGCTACATGGGGATTCAGTTGTCTGAAAAAACGCGTTTATTTCGGGCTGAAAAACACGTTTTGCAGAGTGTACTGTTACTGCCCCATAACTTACATGGGATTGACCAAACTTGCAGAAACATGTTTATTTCTGCTGAAAAACACGTTTTGACCCTTTCAGCACACTGGGGTTAAGATCTGAGTGTGTGGGCTCTTCTGAGCCTTGCTGCTACATGGGGATTCAGTTGTCTGAAAAAACGCGTTTATTTCGGGCTGAAAAACACGTTTTGCAGAGTGTACTGTTACTGCCCCATAACTTACATGGGGTTGACCAAACTTGCAGAAACATGTTTATTTCTGCTGAAAAACATGTTTTGACACTTTCAGCACACTGGGGTTAAGATCTGAGTGTGTGGGCTCTTCTGAGCCTTGTTGCTACATGGGGATTCAGTTGTCTGAAAAAACGCGTTTATTTCGGGCTGAAAAACACGTTTTGAAAAGTGTACTGTTACTGCCCCATAACTTACATGGGGTTGACCAAACTTGCAGAAACATGTTTATTTCTGCTGAAAAACATGTTTTGACACTTTCAGCACACTAGGGTTAAGATCTGAGTGTGTGGGCTCTTCTGAGCCTTGTTGCTACATGGGGATTCAGTTGTCTGAAAAAACGCGTTTATTTCGGGCTGAAAAACACGTTTTGAAAAGTGTACTGTTACTGCCCCATAACTTACATGGGGTTGACCAAACTTGCAGAAACATGTTTATTTCTGCTGAAAAACATGTTTTGACACTTTCAGCACACTGGGGTTAAGATCTGAGTGTGTGGGCTCTTCTGAGCCTTGTTGCTACATGGGGATTCAGTTGTCTGAAAAAACGCGTTTATTTCGGGCTGAAAAACACGTTTTGAAAAGTGTACTGTTACTGCCCCATAACTTACATGGGGTTGACCAAACTTGCAGAAACATGTTTATTTCTGCTGAAAAACATGTTTTGACACTTTCAGCACACTGGGGTTAAGATCTGAGTGTGTGGGCTCTTCTGAGCCTTGTTGCTACATGGGGATTCAGTTGTCTGAAAAAACGCGTTTATTTCGGGCTGAAAAACACGTTTTGAAAAGTGTACTGTTACTGCCCCATAACTTACATGGGGTTGACCAAACTTGCAGAAACATGTTTATTTCTGCTGAAAAACATGTTTTGACACTTTCAGCACACTGGGGTTAAGATCTGAGTGTGTGGGCTCTTCTGAGCCTTGCTGCTACATGGGGATTCAGTTGTCTGAAAAAACGCGTTTATTTCGGGCTGAAAAACACGTTTTGCAGAGTGTACTGTTACTGCCCCATAACTTACATGGGATTGACCAAACTTGCAGAAACATGTTTATTTCTGCTGAAAAACACGTGTTGACCCTTTCTGCACACTGGGGTTAAGAGCTGAGTGTGTGGGCTCTTCTGAGACTTGCTGCTACATGGGTATTCAGTTGTCTGAAAAAACGCGTTTATTTCGGGCTGAAAAACACGTTTTGAAAAGTGTACTGTTACTGCCCCATAACTTACATGGGGTTGACCAAACTTGCAGAAACATGTTTATTTCTGCTGAAAAACATGTTTTGACACTTTCAGCACACTGGGGTTAAGATCTGAGTGTGTGGGCTCTTCTGAGCCTTGTTGCTACATGGGGATTCAGTTGTCTGAAAAAACGCGTTTATTTCGGGCTGAAAAACACGTTTTGAAAAGTGTACTGTTACTGCCCCATAACTTACATGGGGTTGACCAAACTTGCAGAAACATGTTTATTTCTGCTGAAAAACATGTTTTGACACTTTCAGCACACTGGGGTTAAGATCTGAGTGTGTGGGCTCTTCTGAGCCTTGCTGCTACATGGGTATTGAGTTGTCTGAAAAAACGCGTTTATTTCGGGCTGAAAAACACGTTTTGAAAAGTGTACTGTTACTGCCCCATAACTTACATGGGGTTGACCAAACTTGCAGAAACATGTTTATTTCTGCTGAAAAACATGTTTTGAACCTTTCTGCACACTGGGGTTAAGATCTGAGTGTGTGGGCTCTTCTGAGCCTTGCTGCTACATGGGGATTCAGTTGTCTGAAAAAACGCGTTTATTTCGGGCTGAAAAACACGTTTTGCAGAGTGTACTGTTACTGCCCCATAACTTACATGGGGTTGACCAAACTTGCAGAAACATGTTTATTTCTGCTGAAAAACATGTTTTGACACTTTCAGCACACTGGGGTTAAGATCTGAGTGTGTGGGCTCTTCTGAGCCTTGTTGCTACATGGGGATTCAGTTGTCTGAAAAAACGCGTTTATTTCGGGCTGAAAAACACGTTTTGAAAAGTGTACTGTTACTGCCCCATAACTTACATGGGGTTGACCAAACTTGCAGAAACATGTTTATTTCTGCTGAAAAACATGTTTTGACACTTTCAGCACACTGGGGTTAAGATCTGAGTGTGTGGGCTCTTCTGAGCCTTGCTGCTACATGGGGATTCAGTTGTCTGAAAAAACGCGTTTATTTCGGGCTGAAAAACACGTTTTGAAAAGTGTACTGTTACTGCCCCATAACTTACATGGGGTTGACCAAACTTGCAGAAACATGTTTATTTCTGCTGAAAAACATGTTTTGACACTTTCAGCACACTGGGGTTAAGATCTGAGTGTGTGGGCTCTTCTGAGCCTTGTTGCTACATGGGGATTCAGTTGTCTGAAAAAACGCGTTTATTTCGGGCTGAAAAACACGTTTTGAAAAGTGTACTGTTACTGCCCCATAACTTACATGGGGTTGACCAAACTTGCAGAAACATGTTTATTTCTGCTGAAAAACATGTTTTGACACTTTCAGCACACTGGGGTTAAGATCTGAGTGTGTGGGCTATTCTGAGCCTTGCTGCTACATGGGTATTCAGTTGTCTGAAAAAACGCGTTTATTTCGGGCTGAAAAACACGTTTTGAAAAGTGTACTGTTACTGCCCCATAACTTACATGGGGTTGACCAAACTTGCAGAAACATGTTTATTTCTGCTGAAAAACATGTTTTGACACTTTCAGCACACTGGGGTTAAGATCTGAGTGTGTGGGCTCTTCTGAGCCTTGTTGCTACATGGGGATTCAGTTGTCTGAAAAAATGCGTTTATTTCGGGCTGAAAAACACGTTTTGAAAAGTGTACTGTTACTGCCCCATAACTTACATGGGGTTGACCAAACTTGCAGAAACATGTTTATTTCTGCTGAAAAACATGTTTTGACACTTTCAGCACACTGGGGTTAAGATCTGAGTGTGTGGGCTCTTCTGAGCCTTGTTGCTACATGGGGATTCAGTTGTCTGAAAAAACGCGTTTATTTCGGGCTGAAAAACACGTTTTGAAAAGTGTACTGTTACTGCCCCATAACTTACATGGGGTTGACCAAACTTGCAGAAACATGTTTATTTCTGCTGAAAAACATGTTTTGACACTTTCAGCACACTGGGGTTAAGATCTGAGTGTGTGGGCTCTTCTGAGCCTTGTTGCTACATGGGGATTCAGTTGTCTGAAAAAACGCGTTTATTTCGGGCTGAAAAACACGTTTTGAAAAGTGTACTGTTACTGCCCCATAACTTACATGGGGTTGACCAAACTTGCAGAAACATGTTTATTTCTGCTGAAAAACATGTTTTGACACTTTCAGCACACTGGGGTTAAGATCTGAGTGTGTGGGCTCTTCTGAGCCTTGTTGCTACATGGGGATTCAGTTGTCTGAAAAAACGCGTTTATTTCGGGCTGAAAAACACGTTTTGAAAAGTGTACTGTTACTGCCCCATAACTTACATGGGGTTGACCAAACTTGCAGAAACATGTTTATTTCTGCTGAAAAACATGTTTTGACACTTTCAGCACACTGGGGTTAAGATCTGAGTGTGTGGGCTCTTCTGAGCCTTGTTGCTACATGGGGATTCAGTTGTCTGAAAAAACGCGTTTATTTCGGGCTGAAAAACACGTTTTGAAAAGTGTACTGTTACTGCCCCATAACTTACACGGGGTTGACCAAACTTGCAGAAACATGTTTATTTCTGCTGAAAAACATGTTTTGACACTTTCAGCACACTGGGGTTAAGATCTGAGTGTGTGGGCTCTTCTGAGCCTTGCTGCTACATGGGGATTCAGTTGTCTGAAAAAACGCGTTTATTTCGGGCTGAAAAACACGTTTTGCAGAGTGTACTGTTACTGCCCCATAACTTACATGGGATTGACCAAACTTGCAGAAACATGTTTATTTCTGCTGAAAAACACGTTTTGACCCTTTCTGCACACTGGGGTTAAGAGCTGAGTGTGTGGGCTCTTCTGAGACTTGCTGCTACATGGGTATTCAGTTGTCTGAAAAAACGCGTTTATTTCGGGCTGAAAAACACGTTTTGAAAAGTGTACTGTTACTGCCCCATAACTTACATGGGGTTGACCAAACTTGCAGAAACATGTTTATTTCTGCTGAAAAACATGTTTTGACACTTTCAGCACACTGGGGTTAAGATCTGAGTGTGTGGGCTCTTCTGAGCCTTGTTGCTACATGGGGATTCAGTTGTCTGAAAAAAACGCGTTTATTTCGGGCTGAAAAACACGTTTTGAAAAGTGTACTGTTACTGCCCCATAACTTACATGGGGTTGACCAAACTTGCAGAAACATGTTTATTTCTGCTGAAAAACATGTTTTGACACTTTCAGCACACTGGGGTTAAGATCTGAGTGTGTGGGCTCTTCTGAGCCTTGCTGCTACATGGGTATTCAGTTGTCTGAAAAAACGCGTTTATTTCGGGCTGAAAAACACGTTTTGAAAAGTGTACTGTTACTGCCCCATAACTTACATGGGGTTGACCAAACTTGCAGAAACATGTTTATTTCTGCTGAAAAACATGTTTTGAACCTTTCTGCACACTGGGGTTAAGATCTGAGTGTGTGGGCTCTTCTGAGCCTTGCTGCTACATGGGGATTCAGTTGTCTGAAAAAACGCGTTTATTTCGGGCTGAAAAACACGTTTTGCAGAGTGTACTGTTACTGCCCCATAACTTACATGGGGTTGACCAAACTTGCAGAAACATGTTTATTTCTGCTGAAAAACATGTTTTGACACTTTCAGCACACTGGGGTTAAGATCTGAGTGTGTGGGCTCTTCTGAGCCTTGTTGCTACATGGGGATTCAGTTGTCTGAAAAAACGCGTTTATTTCGGGCTGAAAAACACGTTTTGAAAAGTGTACTGTTACTGCCCCATAACTTACATGGGGTTGACCAAACTTGCAGAAACATGTTTATTTCTGCTGAAAAACATGTTTTGACACTTTCAGCACACTGGGGTTAAGATCTGAGTGTGTGGGCTATTCTGAGCCTTGCTGCTACATGGGTATTCAGTTGTCTGAAAAAACGCGTTTATTTCGGGCTGAAAAACACGTTTTGAAAAGTGTACTGTTACTGCCCCATAACTTACATGGGGTTGACCAAACTTGCAGAAACATGTTTATTTCTGCTGAAAAACATGTTTTGACACTTTCAGCACACTGGGGTTAAGATCTGAGTGTGTGGGCTCTTCTGAGCCTTGCTGCTACATGGGGATTCAGTTGTCTGAAAAAACGCGTTTATTTCGGGCTGAAAAACACGTTTTGCAGAGTGTACTGTTACTGCCCCATAACTTACATGGGATTGACCAAACTTGCAGAAACATGTTTATTTCTGCTGAAAAACACGTTTTGACCCTTTCTGCACACTGGGGTTAAGAGCTGAGTGTGTGGGCTCTTCTGAGACTTGCTGCTACATGGGTATTCAGTTGTCTGAAAAAACGCGTTTATTTCGGGCTGAAAAACACGTTTTGAAAAGTGTACTGTTACTGCCCCATAACTTACATGGGGTTGACCAAACTTGCAGAAACATGTTTATTTCTGCTGAAAAACATGTTTTGACACTTTCAGCACACTGGGGTTAAGATCTGAGTGTGTGGGCTCTTCTGAGCCTTGCTGCTACATGGGTATTGAGTTGTCTGAAAAAACGCGTTTATTTCGGGCTGAAAAACACGTTTTGAAAAGTGTACTGTTACTGCCCCATAACTTACATGGGGTTGACCAAACTTGCAGAAACATGTTTATTTCTGCTGAAAAACATGTTTTGAACCTTTCTGCACACTGGGGTTAAGATCTGAGTGTGTGGGCTCTTCTGAGCCTTGCTGCTACATGGGGATTCAGTTGTCTGAAAAAACGCGTTTATTTCGGGCTGAAAAACACGTTTTGCAGAGTGTACTGTTACTGCCCCATAACTTACATGGGGTTGACCAAACTTGCAGAAACATGTTTATTTCTGCTGAAAAACATGTTTTGACACTTTCAGCACACTGGGGTTAAGATCTGAGTGTGTGGGCTCTTCTGAGCCTTGTTGCTACATGGGGATTCAGTTGTCTGAAAAAACGCGTTTATTTCGGGCTGAAAAACACGTTTTGAAAAGTGTACTGTTACTGCCCCATAACTTACATGGGGTTGACCAAACTTGCAGAAACATGTTTATTTCTGCTGAAAAACATGTTTTGACACTTTCAGCACACTGGGGTTAAGATCTGAGTGTGTGGGCTATTCTGAGCCTTGCTGCTACATGGGTATTCAGTTGTCTGAAAAAACGCGTTTATTTCGGGCTGAAAAACACGTTTTGAAAAGTGTACTGTTACTGCCCCATAACTTACATGGGGTTGACCAAACTTGCAGAAACATGTTTATTTCTGCTGAAAAACATGTTTTGACACTTTCAGCACACTGGGGTTAAGATCTGAGTGTGTGGGCTCTTCTGAGCCTTGCTGCTACATGGGGATTCAGTTGTCTGAAAAAACGCGTTTATTTCGGGCTGAAAAACACGTTTTGCAGAGTGTACTGTTACTGCCCCATAACTTACATGGGATTGACCAAACTTGCAGAAACATGTTTATTTCTGCTGAAAAACACGTTTTGACCCTTTCTGCACACTGGGGTTAAGAGCTGAGTGTGTGGGCTCTTCTGAGACTTGCTGCTACATGGGTATTCAGTTGTCTGAAAAAACGCGTTTATTTCGGGCTGAAAAACACGTTTTGAAAAGTGTACTGTTACTGCCCCATAACTTACATGGGGTTGACCAAACATGCAGAAACATGTTTATTTCTGCTGAAAAACATGTTTTGACACTTTCAGCACACTGGGGTTAAGATCTGAGTGTGTGGGCTCTTCTGAGCCTTGTTGCTACATGGGGATTCAGTTGTCTGAAAAAACGCGTTTATTTCTGGCTGAAAAACACGTTTTGAAAAGTGTACTGTTACTGCCCCATAACTTACATGGGGTTGACCAAACTTGCAGAAACATGTTTATTTCTGCTGAAAAACATGTTTTGACACTTTCAGCACACTGGGGTTAAGATCTGAGTGTGTGGGCTCTTCTAAGCCTTGCTGCTACATGGGTATTCAGTTGTCTGAAAAAACACGTTTTGAAAAGTGTACTGTTACTGCCCCATAACTTACATGGGGTTGACCAAACTTGCAGAAACATGTTTATTTCTGCTGAAAAACATGTTTTGAACCTTTCTGCACACTGGGGTTAAGATCTGAGTGTGTGGGCTCTTCTGAGCCTTGCTGCTACATGGGGATTCAGTTGTCTGAAAAAACGCGTTTATTTCGGGCTGAAAAACACGTTTTGCAGAGTGTACTGTTACTGCCCCATAACTTACATGGGGTTGACCAAACTTGCAGAAACATGTTTATTTCTGCTGAAAAACATGTTTTGACACTTTCAGCACACTGGGGTTAAGATCTGAGTGTGTGGGCTCTTCTGAGCCTTGTTGCTACATGGGGATTCAGTTGTCTGAAAAAACGCGTTTATTTCGGGCTGAAAAACACGTTTTGAAAAGTGTACTGTTACTGCCCCATAACTTACATGGGGTTGACCAAACTTGCAGAAACATGTTTATTTCTGCTGAAAAACATGTTTTGACACTTTCAGCACACTGGGGTTAAGATCTGAGTGTGTGGGCTATTCTGAGCCTTGCTGCTACATGGGTATTCAGTTGTCTGAAAAAACGCGTTTATTTCGGGCTGAAAAACACGTTTTGAAAAGTGTACTGTTACTGCCCCATAACTTACATGGGGTTGACCAAACTTGCAGAAACATGTTTATTTCTGCTGAAAAACATGTTTTGACACTTTCAGCACACTGGGGTTAAGATCTGAGTGTGTGGGCTCTTCTGAGCCTTGCTGCTACATGGGGATTCAGTTGTCTGAAAAAACGCGTTTATTTCGGGCTGAAAAACACGTTTTGCAGAGTGTACTGTTACTGCCCCATAACTTACATGGGATTGACCAAACTTGCAGAAACATGTTTATTTCTGCTGAAAAACACGTTTTGACCCTTTCTGCACACTGGGGTTAAGAGCTGAGTGTGTGGGCTCTTCTGAGACTTGCTGCTACATGGGTATTCAGTTGTCTGAAAAAACGCGTTTATTTCGGGCTGAAAAACACGTTTTGAAAAGTGTACTGTTACTGCCCCATAACTTACATGGGGTTGACCAAACATGCAGAAACATGTTTATTTCTGCTGAAAAACATGTTTTGACACTTTCAGCACACTGGGGTTAAGATCTGAGTGTGTGGGCTCTTCTGAGCCTTGTTGCTACATGGGGATTCAGTTGTCTGAAAAAACGCGTTTATTTCTGGCTGAAAAACACGTTTTGAAAAGTGTACTGTTACTGCCCCATAACTTACATGGGGTTGACCAAACTTGCAGAAACATGTTTATTTCTGCTGAAAAACATGTTTTGACACTTTCAGCACACTGGGGTTAAGATCTGAGTGTGTGGGCTCTTCTAAGCCTTGCTGCTACATGGGTATTCAGTTGTCTGAAAAAACACGTTTTGAAAAGTGTACTGTTACTGCCCCATAACTTACATGGGGTTGACCAAACTTGCAGAAACATGTTTATTTCTGCTGAAAAACATGTTTTGAACCTTTCTGCACACTGGGGTTAAGATCTGAGTGTGTGGGCTCTTCTGAGCCTTGCTGCTACATGGGGATTCAGTTGTCTGAAAAAACGCGTTTATTTCGGGCTGAAAAACACGTTTTGCAGAGTGTACTGTTACTGCCCCATAACTTACATGGGGTTGACCAAACTTGCAGAAACATGTTTATTTCTGCTGAAAAACATGTTTTGACACTTTCAGCACACTGGGGTTAAGATCTGAGTGTGTGGGCTCTTCTGAGCCTTGTTGCTACATGGGGATTCAGTTGTCTGAAAAAACGCGTTTATTTCGGGCTGAAAAACACGTTTTGAAAAGTGTACTGTTACTGCCCCATAACTTACATGGGGTTGACCAAACTTGCAGAAACATGTTTATTTCTGCTGAAAAACATGTTTTGACACTTTCAGCACACTGGGGTTAAGATCTGAGTGTGTGGGCTATTCTGAGCCTTGTTGCTACATGGGGATTCAGTTGTCTGAAAAAACGCGTTTATTTCGGGCTGAAAAACACGTTTTGAAAAGTGTACTGTTACTGCCCCATAACTTACATGGGGTTGACCAAACTTGCAGAAACATGTTTATTTCTGCTGAAAAACATGTTTTGACACTTTCAGCACACTGGGGTTAAGATCTGAGTGTGTGGGCTCTTCTGAGCCTTGCTGCTACATGGGGATTCAGTTGTCTGAAAAAACGCGTTTATTTCGGGCTGAAAAACACGTTTTGCAGAGTGTACTGTTACTGCCCCATAACTTACATGGGATTGACCAAACTTGCAGAAACATGTTTATTTCTGCTGAAAAACACGTTTTGACCCTTTCAGCACACTGGGGTTAAGATCTGAGTGTGTGGGCTCTTCTGAGCCTTGCTGCTACATGGGGATTCAGTTGTCTGAAAAAACGCGTTTATTTCGGGCTGAAAAACACGTTTTGCAGAGTGTACTGTTACTGCCCCATAACTTACATGGGGTTGACCAAACTTGCAGAAACATGTTTATTTCTGCTGAAAAACATGTTTTGACACTTTCAGCACACTGGGGTTAAGATCTGAGTGTGTGGGCTCTTCTGAGCCTTGTTGCTACATGGGGATTCAGTTGTCTGAAAAAACGCGTTTATTTCGGGCTGAAAAACACGTTTTGAAAAGTGTACTGTTACTGCCCCATAACTTACATGGGGTTGACCAAACTTGCAGAAACATGTTTATTTCTGCTGAAAAACATGTTTTGACACTTTCAGCACACTAGGGTTAAGATCTGAGTGTGTGGGCTCTTCTGAGCCTTGTTGCTACATGGGGATTCAGTTGTCTGAAAAAACGCGTTTATTTCGGGCTGAAAAACACGTTTTGAAAAGTGTACTGTTACTGCCCCATAACTTACATGGGGTTGACCAAACTTGCAGAAACATGTTTATTTCTGCTGAAAAACATGTTTTGACACTTTCAGCACACTGGGGTTAAGATCTGAGTGTGTGGGCTCTTCTGAGCCTTGTTGCTACATGGGGATTCAGTTGTCTGAAAAAACGCGTTTATTTCGGGCTGAAAAACACGTTTTGAAAAGTGTACTGTTACTGCCCCATAACTTACATGGGGTTGACCAAACTTGCAGAAACATGTTTATTTCTGCTGAAAAACATGTTTTGACACTTTCAGCACACTAGGGTTAAGATCTGAGTGTGTGGGCTCTTCTGAGCCTTGTTGCTACATGGGGATTCAGTTGTCTGAAAAAACGCGTTTATTTCGGGCTGAAAAACACGTTTTGAAAAGTGTACTGTTACTGCCCCATAACTTACATGGGGTTGACCAAACTTGCAGAAACATGTTTATTTCTGCTGAAAAACATGTTTTGACACTTTCAGCACACTGGGGTTAAGATCTGAGTGTGTGGGCTCTTCTGAGCCTTGTTGCTACATGGGGATTCAGTTGTCTGAAAAAACGCGTTTATTTCGGGCTGAAAAACACGTTTTGAAAAGTGTACTGTTACTGCCCCATAACTTACATGGGGTTGACCAAACTTGCAGAAACATGTTTATTTCTGCTGAAAAACATGTTTTGACACTTTCAGCACACTGGGGTTAAGATCTGAGTGTGTGGGCTCTTCTGAGCCTTGTTGCTACATGGGGATTCAGTTGTCTGAAAAAACGCGTTTATTTCGGGCTGAAAAACACGTTTTGAAAAGTGTACTGTTACTGCCCCATAACTTACATGGGGTTGACCAAACTTGCAGAAACATGTTTATTTCTGCTGAAAAACATGTTTTGACACTTTCAGCACACTGGGGTTAAGATCTGAGTGTGTGGGCTCTTCTGAGCCTTGTTGCTACATGGGGATTCAGTTGTCTGAAAAAACGCGTTTATTTCGGGCTGAAAAACACGTTTTGAAAAGTGTACTGTTACTGCCCCATAACTTACATGGGGTTGACCAAACTTGCAGAAACATGTTTATTTCTGCTGAAAAACATGTTTTGACACTTTCAGCACACTGGGGTTAAGATCTGAGTGTGTGGGCTCTTCTGAGCCTTGCTGCTACATGGGGATTCAGTTGTCTGAAAAAACGCGTTTATTTCGGGCTGAAAAACACGTTTTGCAGAGTGTACTGTTACTGCCCCATAACTTACATGGGATTGACCAAACTTGCAGAAACATGTTTATTTCTGCTGAAAAACACGTGTTGACCCTTTCTGCACACTGGGGTTAAGAGCTGAGTGTGTGGGCTCTTCTGAGACTTGCTGCTACATGGGTATTCAGTTGTCTGAAAAAACGCGTTTATTTCGGGCTGAAAAACACGTTTTGAAAAGTGTACTGTTACTGCCCCATAACTTACATGGGGTTGACCAAACTTGCAGAAACATGTTTATTTCTGCTGAAAAACATGTTTTGACACTTTCAGCACACTGGGGTTAAGATCTGAGTGTGTGGGCTCTTCTGAGCCTTGTTGCTACATGGGGATTCAGTTGTCTGAAAAAACGCGTTTATTTCGGGCTGAAAAACACGTTTTGAAAAGTGTACTGTTACTGCCCCATAACTTACATGGGGTTGACCAAACTTGCAGAAACATGTTTATTTCTGCTGAAAAACATGTTTTGACACTTTCAGCACACTGGGGTTAAGATCTGAGTGTGTGGGCTCTTCTGAGCCTTGCTGCTACATGGGTATTGAGTTGTCTGAAAAAACGCGTTTATTTCGGGCTGAAAAACACGTTTTGAAAAGTGTACTGTTACTGCCCCATAACTTACATGGGGTTGACCAAACTTGCAGAAACATGTTTATTTCTGCTGAAAAACATGTTTTGAACCTTTCTGCACACTGGGGTTAAGATCTGAGTGTGTGGGCTCTTCTGAGCCTTGCTGCTACATGGGGATTCAGTTGTCTGAAAAAACGCGTTTATTTCGGGCTGAAAAACACGTTTTGCAGAGTGTACTGTTACTGCCCCATAACTTACATGGGGTTGACCAAACTTGCAGAAACATGTTTATTTCTGCTGAAAAACATGTTTTGACACTTTCAGCACACTGGGGTTAAGATCTGAGTGTGTGGGCTCTTCTGAGCCTTGTTGCTACATGGGGATTCAGTTGTCTGAAAAAACGCGTTTATTTCGGGCTGAAAAACACGTTTTGAAAAGTGTACTGTTACTGCCCCATAACTTACATGGGGTTGACCAAACTTGCAGAAACATGTTTATTTCTGCTGAAAAACATGTTTTGACACTTTCAGCACACTGGGGTTAAGATCTGAGTGTGTGGGCTCTTCTGAGCCTTGCTGCTACATGGGGATTCAGTTGTCTGAAAAAACGCGTTTATTTCGGGCTGAAAAACACGTTTTGAAAAGTGTACTGTTACTGCCCCATAACTTACATGGGGTTGACCAAACTTGCAGAAACATGTTTATTTCTGCTGAAAAACATGTTTTGACACTTTCAGCACACTGGGGTTAAGATCTGAGTGTGTGGGCTCTTCTGAGCCTTGTTGCTACATGGGGATTCAGTTGTCTGAAAAAACGCGTTTATTTCGGGCTGAAAAACACGTTTTGAAAAGTGTACTGTTACTGCCCCATAACTTACATGGGGTTGACCAAACTTGCAGAAACATGTTTATTTCTGCTGAAAAACATGTTTTGACACTTTCAGCACACTGGGGTTAAGATCTGAGTGTGTGGGCTATTCTGAGCCTTGCTGCTACATGGGTATTCAGTTGTCTGAAAAAACGCGTTTATTTCGGGCTGAAAAACACGTTTTGAAAAGTGTACTGTTACTGCCCCATAACTTACATGGGGTTGACCAAACTTGCAGAAACATGTTTATTTCTGCTGAAAAACATGTTTTGACACTTTCAGCACACTGGGGTTAAGATCTGAGTGTGTGGGCTCTTCTGAGCCTTGTTGCTACATGGGGATTCAGTTGTCTGAAAAAACGCGTTTATTTCGGGCTGAAAAACACGTTTTGAAAAGTGTACTGTTACTGCCCCATAACTTACATGGGGTTGACCAAACTTGCAGAAACATGTTTATTTCTGCTGAAAAACATGTTTTGACACTTTCAGCACACTGGGGTTAAGATCTGAGTGTGTGGGCTCTTCTGAGCCTTGTTGCTACATGGGGATTCAGTTGTCTGAAAAAACGCGTTTATTTCGGGCTGAAAAACACGTTTTGAAAAGTGTACTGTTACTGCCCCATAACTTACATGGGGTTGACCAAACTTGCAGAAACATGTTTATTTCTGCTGAAAAACATGTTTTGACACTTTCAGCACACTGGGGTTAAGATCTGAGTGTGTGGGCTCTTCTGAGCCTTGTTGCTACATGGGGATTCAGTTGTCTGAAAAAACGCGTTTATTTCGGGCTGAAAAACACGTTTTGAAAAGTGTACTGTTACTGCCCCATAACTTACATGGGGTTGACCAAACTTGCAGAAACATGTTTATTTCTGCTGAAAAACATGTTTTGACACTTTCAGCACACTGGGGTTAAGATCTGAGTGTGTGGGCTCTTCTGAGCCTTGTTGCTACATGGGGATTCAGTTGTCTGAAAAAACGCGTTTATTTCGGGCTGAAAAACACGTTTTGAAAAGTGTACTGTTACTGCCCCATAACTTACATGGGGTTGACCAAACTTGCAGAAACATGTTTATTTCTGCTGAAAAACATGTTTTGACACTTTCAGCACACTGGGGTTAAGATCTGAGTGTGTGGGCTCTTCTGAGCCTTGTTGCTACATGGGGATTCAGTTGTCTGAAAAAACGCGTTTATTTCGGGCTGAAAAACACGTTTTGAAAAGTGTACTGTTACTGCCCCATAACTTACATGGGGTTGACCAAACTTGCAGAAACATGTTTATTTCTGCTGAAAAACATGTTTTGACACTTTCAGCACACTGGGGTTAAGATCTGAGTGTGTGGGCTCTTCTGAGCCTTGCTGCTACATGGGGATTCAGTTGTCTGAAAAAACGCGTTTATTTCGGGCTGAAAAACACGTTTTGCAGAGTGTACTGTTACTGCCCCATAACTTACATGGGATTGACCAAACTTGCAGAAACATGTTTATTTCTGCTGAAAAACACGTTTTGACCCTTTCTGCACACTGGGGTTAAGAGCTGAGTGTGTGGGCTCTTCTGAGACTTGCTGCTACATGGGTATTCAGTTGTCTGAAAAAACGCGTTTATTTCGGGCTGAAAAACACGTTTTGAAAAGTGTACTGTTACTGCCCCATAACTTACATGGGGTTGACCAAACTTGCAGAAACATGTTTATTTCTGCTGAAAAACATGTTTTGACACTTTCAGCACACTGGGGTTAAGATCTGAGTGTGTGGGCTCTTCTGAGCCTTGTTGCTACATGGGGATTCAGTTGTCTGAAAAAAACGCGTTTATTTCGGGCTGAAAAACACGTTTTGAAAAGTGTACTGTTACTGCCCCATAACTTACATGGGGTTGACCAAACTTGCAGAAACATGTTTATTTCTGCTGAAAAACATGTTTTGACACTTTCAGCACACTGGGGTTAAGATCTGAGTGTGTGGGCTCTTCTGAGCCTTGCTGCTACATGGGTATTCAGTTGTCTGAAAAAACGCGTTTATTTCGGGCTGAAAAACACGTTTTGAAAAGTGTACTGTTACTGCCCCATAACTTACATGGGGTTGACCAAACTTGCAGAAACATGTTTATTTCTGCTGAAAAACATGTTTTGAACCTTTCTGCACACTGGGGTTAAGATCTGAGTGTGTGGGCTCTTCTGAGCCTTGCTGCTACATGGGGATTCAGTTGTCTGAAAAAACGCGTTTATTTCGGGCTGAAAAACACGTTTTGCAGAGTGTACTGTTACTGCCCCATAACTTACATGGGGTTGACCAAACTTGCAGAAACATGTTTATTTCTGCTGAAAAACATGTTTTGACACTTTCAGCACACTGGGGTTAAGATCTGAGTGTGTGGGCTATTCTGAGCCTTGCTGCTACATGGGTATTCAGTTGTCTGAAAAAACGCGTTTATTTCGGGCTGAAAAACACGTTTTGAAAAGTGTACTGTTACTGCCCCATAACTTACATGGGGTTGACCAAACTTGCAGAAACATGTTTATTTCTGCTGAAAAACATGTTTTGACACTTTCAGCACACTGGGGTTAAGATCTGAGTGTGTGGGCTCTTCTGAGCCTTGCTGCTACATGGGGATTCAGTTGTCTGAAAAAACGCGTTTATTTCGGGCTGAAAAACACGTTTTGCAGAGTGTACTGTTACTGCCCCATAACTTACATGGGATTGACCAAACTTGCAGAAACATGTTTATTTCTGCTGAAAAACACGTTTTGACCCTTTCTGCACACTGGGGTTAAGAGCTGAGTGTGTGGGCTCTTCTGAGACTTGCTGCTACATGGGTATTCAGTTGTCTGAAAAAACGCGTTTATTTCGGGCTGAAAAACACGTTTTGAAAAGTGTACTGTTACTGCCCCATAACTTACATGGGGTTGACCAAACTTGCAGAAACATGTTTATTTCTGCTGAAAAACATGTTTTGACACTTTCAGCACACTGGGGTTAAGATCTGAGTGTGTGGGCTCTTCTGAGCCTTGCTGCTACATGGGTATTGAGTTGTCTGAAAAAACGCGTTTATTTCGGGCTGAAAAACACGTTTTGAAAAGTGTACTGTTACTGCCCCATAACTTACATGGGGTTGACCAAACTTGCAGAAACATGTTTATTTCTGCTGAAAAACATGTTTTGAACCTTTCTGCACACTGGGGTTAAGATCTGAGTGTGTGGGCTCTTCTGAGCCTTGCTGCTACATGGGGATTCAGTTGTCTGAAAAAACGCGTTTATTTCGGGCTGAAAAACACGTTTTGCAGAGTGTACTGTTACTGCCCCATAACTTACATGGGGTTGACCAAACTTGCAGAAACATGTTTATTTCTGCTGAAAAACATGTTTTGACACTTTCAGCACACTGGGGTTAAGATCTGAGTGTGTGGGCTCTTCTGAGCCTTGTTGCTACATGGGGATTCAGTTGTCTGAAAAAACGCGTTTATTTCGGGCTGAAAAACACGTTTTGAAAAGTGTACTGTTACTGCCCCATAACTTACATGGGGTTGACCAAACTTGCAGAAACATGTTTATTTCTGCTGAAAAACATGTTTTGACACTTTCAGCACACTGGGGTTAAGATCTGAGTGTGTGGGCTATTCTGAGCCTTGCTGCTACATGGGTATTCAGTTGTCTGAAAAAACGCGTTTATTTCGGGCTGAAAAACACGTTTTGAAAAGTGTACTGTTACTGCCCCATAACTTACATGGGGTTGACCAAACTTGCAGAAACATGTTTATTTCTGCTGAAAAACATGTTTTGACACTTTCAGCACACTGGGGTTAAGATCTGAGTGTGTGGGCTCTTCTGAGCCTTGCTGCTACATGGGGATTCAGTTGTCTGAAAAAACGCGTTTATTTCGGGCTGAAAAACACGTTTTGCAGAGTGTACTGTTACTGCCCCATAACTTACATGGGATTGACCAAACTTGCAGAAACATGTTTATTTCTGCTGAAAAACACGTTTTGACCCTTTCTGCACACTGGGGTTAAGAGCTGAGTGTGTGGGCTCTTCTGAGACTTGCTGCTACATGGGTATTCAGTTGTCTGAAAAAACGCGTTTATTTCGGGCTGAAAAACACGTTTTGAAAAGTGTACTGTTACTGCCCCATAACTTACATGGGGTTGACCAAACATGCAGAAACATGTTTATTTCTGCTGAAAAACATGTTTTGACACTTTCAGCACACTGGGGTTAAGATCTGAGTGTGTGGGCTCTTCTGAGCCTTGTTGCTACATGGGGATTCAGTTGTCTGAAAAAACGCGTTTATTTCTGGCTGAAAAACACGTTTTGAAAAGTGTACTGTTACTGCCCCATAACTTACATGGGGTTGACCAAACTTGCAGAAACATGTTTATTTCTGCTGAAAAACATGTTTTGACACTTTCAGCACACTGGGGTTAAGATCTGAGTGTGTGGGCTCTTCTAAGCCTTGCTGCTACATGGGTATTCAGTTGTCTGAAAAAACACGTTTTGAAAAGTGTACTGTTACTGCCCCATAACTTACATGGGGTTGACCAAACTTGCAGAAACATGTTTATTTCTGCTGAAAAACATGTTTTGAACCTTTCTGCACACTGGGGTTAAGATCTGAGTGTGTGGGCTCTTCTGAGCCTTGCTGCTACATGGGGATTCAGTTGTCTGAAAAAACGCGTTTATTTCGGGCTGAAAAACACGTTTTGCAGAGTGTACTGTTACTGCCCCATAACTTACATGGGGTTGACCAAACTTGCAGAAACATGTTTATTTCTGCTGAAAAACATGTTTTGACACTTTCAGCACACTGGGGTTAAGATCTGAGTGTGTGGGCTCTTCTGAGCCTTGTTGCTACATGGGGATTCAGTTGTCTGAAAAAACGCGTTTATTTCGGGCTGAAAAACACGTTTTGAAAAGTGTACTGTTACTGCCCCATAACTTACATGGGGTTGACCAAACTTGCAGAAACATGTTTATTTCTGCTGAAAAACATGTTTTGACACTTTCAGCACACTGGGGTTAAGATCTGAGTGTGTGGGCTATTCTGAGCCTTGTTGCTACATGGGGATTCAGTTGTCTGAAAAAACGCGTTTATTTCGGGCTGAAAAACACGTTTTGAAAAGTGTACTGTTACTGCCCCATAACTTACATGGGGTTGACCAAACTTGCAGAAACATGTTTATTTCTGCTGAAAAACATGTTTTGACACTTTCAGCACACTGGGGTTAAGATCTGAGTGTGTGGGCTCTTCTGAGCCTTGCTGCTACATGGGGATTCAGTTGTCTGAAAAAACGCGTTTATTTCGGGCTGAAAAACACGTTTTGCAGAGTGTACTGTTACTGCCCCATAACTTACATGGGATTGACCAAACTTGCAGAAACATGTTTATTTCTGCTGAAAAACACGTTTTGACCCTTTCAGCACACTGGGGTTAAGATCTGAGTGTGTGGGCTCTTCTGAGCCTTGCTGCTACATGGGGATTCAGTTGTCTGAAAAAACGCGTTTATTTCGGGCTGAAAAACACGTTTTGCAGAGTGTACTGTTACTGCCCCATAACTTACATGGGGTTGACCAAACTTGCAGAAACATGTTTATTTCTGCTGAAAAACATGTTTTGACACTTTCAGCACACTGGGGTTAAGATCTGAGTGTGTGGGCTCTTCTGAGCCTTGTTGCTACATGGGGATTCAGTTGTCTGAAAAAACGCGTTTATTTCGGGCTGAAAAACACGTTTTGAAAAGTGTACTGTTACTGCCCCATAACTTACATGGGGTTGACCAAACTTGCAGAAACATGTTTATTTCTGCTGAAAAACATGTTTTGACACTTTCAGCACACTGGGGTTAAGATCTGAGTGTGTGGGCTATTCTGAGCCTTGCTGCTACATGGGTATTCAGTTGTCTGAAAAAACGCGTTTATTTCGGGCTGAAAAACACGTTTTGAAAAGTGTACTGTTACTGCCCCATAACTTACATGGGGTTGACCAAACTTGCAGAAACATGTTTATTTCTGCTGAAAAACATGTTTTGACACTTTCAGCACACTGGGGTTAAGATCTGAGTGTGTGGGCTATTCTGAGCCTTGCTGCTACATGGGTATTCAGTTGTCTGAAAAAACGCGTTTATTTCGGGCTGAAAAACACGTTTTGAAAAGTGTACTGTTACTGCCCCATAACTTACATGGGGTTGACCAAACTTGCAGAAACATGTTTATTTCTGCTGAAAAACATGTTTTGACACTTTCAGCACACTGGGGTTAAGATCTGAGTGTGTGGGCTCTTCTGAGCCTTGCTGCTACATGGGGATTCAGTTGTCTGAAAAAACGCGTTTATTTCGGGCTGAAAAACACGTTTTGCAGAGTGTACTGTTACTGCCCCATAACTTACATGGGATTGACCAAACTTGCAGAAACATGTTTATTTCTGCTGAAAAACACGTTTTGACCCTTTCTGCACACTGGGGTTAAGAGCTGAGTGTGTGGGCTCTTCTGAGACTTGCTGCTACATGGGTATTCAGTTGTCTGAAAAAACGCGTTTATTTCGGGCTGAAAAACACGTTTTGAAAAGTGTACTGTTACTGCCCCATAACTTACATGGGGTTGACCAAACATGCAGAAACATGTTTATTTCTGCTGAAAAACATGTTTTGACACTTTCAGCACACTGGGGTTAAGATCTGAGTGTGTGGGCTCTTCTGAGCCTTGTTGCTACATGGGGATTCAGTTGTCTGAAAAAACGCGTTTATTTCTGGCTGAAAAACACGTTTTGAAAAGTGTACTGTTACTGCCCCATAACTTACATGGGGTTGACCAAACTTGCAGAAACATGTTTATTTCTGCTGAAAAACATGTTTTGACACTTTCAGCACACTGGGGTTAAGATCTGAGTGTGTGGGCTCTTCTAAGCCTTGCTGCTACATGGGTATTCAGTTGTCTGAAAAAACACGTTTTGAAAAGTGTACTGTTACTGCCCCATAACTTACATGGGGTTGACCAAACTTGCAGAAACATGTTTATTTCTGCTGAAAAACATGTTTTGAACCTTTCTGCACACTGGGGTTAAGATCTGAGTGTGTGGGCTCTTCTGAGCCTTGCTGCTACATGGGGATTCAGTTGTCTGAAAAAACGCGTTTATTTCGGGCTGAAAAACACGTTTTGCAGAGTGTACTGTTACTGCCCCATAACTTACATGGGGTTGACCAAACTTGCAGAAACATGTTTATTTCTGCTGAAAAACATGTTTTGACACTTTCAGCACACTGGGGTTAAGATCTGAGTGTGTGGGCTCTTCTGAGCCTTGTTGCTACATGGGGATTCAGTTGTCTGAAAAAACGCGTTTATTTCGGGCTGAAAAACACGTTTTGAAAAGTGTACTGTTACTGCCCCATAACTTACATGGGGTTGACCAAACTTGCAGAAACATGTTTATTTCTGCTGAAAAACATGTTTTGACACTTTCAGCACACTGGGGTTAAGATCTGAGTGTGTGGGCTATTCTGAGCCTTGTTGCTACATGGGGATTCAGTTGTCTGAAAAAACGCGTTTATTTCGGGCTGAAAAACACGTTTTGAAAAGTGTACTGTTACTGCCCCATAACTTACATGGGGTTGACCAAACTTGCAGAAACATGTTTATTTCTGCTGAAAAACATGTTTTGACACTTTCAGCACACTGGGGTTAAGATCTGAGTGTGTGGGCTCTTCTGAGCCTTGCTGCTACATGGGGATTCAGTTGTCTGAAAAAACGCGTTTATTTCGGGCTGAAAAACACGTTTTGCAGAGTGTACTGTTACTGCCCCATAACTTACATGGGATTGACCAAACTTGCAGAAACATGTTTATTTCTGCTGAAAAACACGTTTTGACCCTTTCAGCACACTGGGGTTAAGATCTGAGTGTGTGGGCTCTTCTGAGCCTTGCTGCTACATGGGGATTCAGTTGTCTGAAAAAACGCGTTTATTTCGGGCTGAAAAACACGTTTTGCAGAGTGTACTGTTACTGCCCCATAACTTACATGGGGTTGACCAAACTTGCAGAAACATGTTTATTTCTGCTGAAAAACATGTTTTGACACTTTCAGCACACTGGGGTTAAGATCTGAGTGTGTGGGCTCTTCTGAGCCTTGTTGCTACATGGGGATTCAGTTGTCTGAAAAAACGCGTTTATTTCGGGCTGAAAAACACGTTTTGAAAAGTGTACTGTTACTGCCCCATAACTTACATGGGGTTGACCAAACTTGCAGAAACATGTTTATTTCTGCTGAAAAACATGTTTTGACACTTTCAGCACACTAGGGTTAAGATCTGAGTGTGTGGGCTCTTCTGAGCCTTGTTGCTACATGGGGATTCAGTTGTCTGAAAAAACGCGTTTATTTCGGGCTGAAAAACACGTTTTGAAAAGTGTACTGTTACTGCCCCATAACTTACATGGGGTTGACCAAACTTGCAGAAACATGTTTATTTCTGCTGAAAAACATGTTTTGACACTTTCAGCACACTGGGGTTAAGATCTGAGTGTGTGGGCTCTTCTGAGCCTTGTTGCTACATGGGGATTCAGTTGTCTGAAAAAACGCGTTTATTTCGGGCTGAAAAACACGTTTTGAAAAGTGTACTGTTACTGCCCCATAACTTACATGGGGTTGACCAAACTTGCAGAAACATGTTTATTTCTGCTGAAAAACATGTTTTGACACTTTCAGCACACTAGGGTTAAGATCTGAGTGTGTGGGCTCTTCTGAGCCTTGTTGCTACATGGGGATTCAGTTGTCTGAAAAAACGCGTTTATTTCGGGCTGAAAAACACGTTTTGAAAAGTGTACTGTTACTGCCCCATAACTTACATGGGGTTGACCAAACTTGCAGAAACATGTTTATTTCTGCTGAAAAACATGTTTTGACACTTTCAGCACACTGGGGTTAAGATCTGAGTGTGTGGGCTCTTCTGAGCCTTGTTGCTACATGGGGATTCAGTTGTCTGAAAAAACGCGTTTATTTCGGGCTGAAAAACACGTTTTGAAAAGTGTACTGTTACTGCCCCATAACTTACATGGGGTTGACCAAACTTGCAGAAACATGTTTATTTCTGCTGAAAAACATGTTTTGACACTTTCAGCACACTGGGGTTAAGATCTGAGTGTGTGGGCTCTTCTGAGCCTTGCTGCTACATGGGTATTGAGTTGTCTGAAAAAACGCGTTTATTTCGGGCTGAAAAACACGTTTTGAAAAGTGTACTGTTACTGCCCCATAACTTACATGGGGTTGACCAAACTTGCAGAAACATGTTTATTTCTGCTGAAAAACATGTTTTGACACTTTCAGCACACTGGGGTTAAGATCTGAGTGTGTGGGCTCTTCTGAGCCTTGTTGCTACATGGGGATTCAGTTGTCTGAAAAAACGCGTTTATTTCGGGCTGAAAAACACGTTTTGAAAAGTGTACTGTTACTGCCCCATAACTTACATGGGGTTGACCAAACTTGCAGAAACATGTTTATTTCTGCTGAAAAACATGTTTTGACACTTTCAGCACACTGGGGTTAAGATCTGAGTGTGTGGGCTATTCTGAGCCTTGCTGCTACATGGGTATTCAGTTGTCTGAAAAAACGCGTTTATTTCGGGCTGAAAAACACGTTTTGAAAAGTGTACTGTTACTGCCCCATAACTTACATGGGGTTGACCAAACTTGCAGAAACATGTTTATTTCTGCTGAAAAACATGTTTTGACACTTTCAGCACACTGGGGTTAAGATCTGAGTGTGTGGGCTCTTCTGAGCCTTGCTGCTACATGGGGATTCAGTTGTCTGAAAAAACGCGTTTATTTCGGGCTGAAAAACACGTTTTGCAGAGTGTACTGTTACTGCCCCATAACTTACATGGGATTGACCAAACTTGCAGAAACATGTTTATTTCTGCTGAAAAACACGTTTTGACCCTTTCTGCACACTGGGGTTAAGAGCTGAGTGTGTGGGCTCTTCTGAGACTTGCTGCTACATGGGTATTCAGTTGTCTGAAAAAACGCGTTTATTTCGGGCTGAAAAACAAGTTTTGAAAAGTGTACTGTTACTGCCCCATAACTTACATGGGGTTGACCAAACATGCAGAAACATGTTTATTTCTGCTGAAAAACATGTTTTGACACTTTCAGCACACTGGGGTTAAGATCTGAGTGTGTGGGCTCTTCTGAGCCTTGTTGCTACATGGGGATTCAGTTGTCTGAAAAAACGCGTTTATTTCTGGCTGAAAAACACGTTTTGAAAAGTGTACTGTTACTGCCCCATAACTTACATGGGGTTGACCAAACTTGCAGAAACATGTTTATTTCTGCTGAAAAACATGTTTTGACACTTTCAGCACACTGGGGTTAAGATCTGAGTGTGTGGGCTCTTCTAAGCCTTGCTGCTACATGGGTATTCAGTTGTCTGAAAAAACGCGTTTATTTCGGGCTGAAAAACACGTTTTGAAAAGTGTACTGTTACTGCCCCATAACTTACATGGGGTTGACCAAACTTGCAGAAACATGTTTATTTCTGCTGAAAAACATGTTTTGACACTTTCAGCACACTGGGGTTAAGATCTGAGTGTGTGGGCTCTTCTGAGCCTTGCTGCTACATGGGGATTCAGTTGTCTGAAAAAACGCGTTTATTTCGGGCTGAAAAACACGTTTTGAAAAGTGTACTGTTACTGCCCCATAACTTACATGGGGTTGACCAAACTTGCAGAAACATGTTTATTTCTGCTGAAAAACATGTTTTGACACTTTCAGCACACTGGGGTTAAGATCTGAGTGTGTGGGCTCTTCTGAGCCTTGTTGCTACATGGGGATTCAGTTGTCTGAAAAAACGCGTTTATTTCGGGCTGAAAAACACGTTTTGAAAAGTGTACTGTTACTGCCCCATAACTTACATGGGGTTGACCAAACTTGCAGAAACATGTTTATTTCTGCTGAAAAACATGTTTTGACACTTTCAGCACACTGGGGTTAAGATCTGAGTGTGTGGGCTATTCTGAGCCTTGCTGCTACATGGGTATTCAGTTGTCTGAAAAAACGCGTTTATTTCGGGCTGAAAAACACGTTTTGAAAAGTGTACTGTTACTGCCCCATAACTTACATGGGGTTGACCAAACTTGCAGAAACATGTTTATTTCTGCTGAAAAACATGTTTTGACACTTTCAGCACACTGGGGTTAAGATCTGAGTGTGTGGGCTCTTCTGAGCCTTGTTGCTACATGGGGATTCAGTTGTCTGAAAAAACGCGTTTATTTCGGGCTGAAAAACACGTTTTGAAAAGTGTACTGTTACTGCCCCATAACTTACATGGGGTTGACCAAACTTGCAGAAACATGTTTATTTCTGCTGAAAAACATGTTTTGACACTTTCAGCACACTGGGGTTAAGATCTGAGTGTGTGGGCTCTTCTGAGCCTTGTTGCTACATGGGGATTCAGTTGTCTGAAAAAACGCGTTTATTTCGGGCTGAAAAACACGTTTTGAAAAGTGTACTGTTACTGCCCCATAACTTACATGGGGTTGACCAAACTTGCAGAAACATGTTTATTTCTGCTGAAAAACATGTTTTGACACTTTCAGCACACTGGGGTTAAGATCTGAGTGTGTGGGCTCTTCTGAGCCTTGTTGCTACATGGGGATTCAGTTGTCTGAAAAAACGCGTTTATTTCGGGCTGAAAAACACGTTTTGAAAAGTGTACTGTTACTGCCCCATAACTTACATGGGGTTGACCAAACTTGCAGAAACATGTTTATTTCTGCTGAAAAACATGTTTTGACACTTTCAGCACACTGGGGTTAAGATCTGAGTGTGTGGGCTCTTCTGAGCCTTGTTGCTACATGGGGATTCAGTTGTCTGAAAAAACGCGTTTATTTCGGGCTGAAAAACACGTTTTGAAAAGTGTACTGTTACTGCCCCATAACTTACATGGGGTTGACCAAACTTGCAGAAACATGTTTATTTCTGCTGAAAAACATGTTTTGACACTTTCAGCACACTGGGGTTAAGATCTGAGTGTGTGGGCTCTTCTGAGCCTTGTTGCTACATGGGGATTCAGTTGTCTGAAAAAACGCGTTTATTTCGGGCTGAAAAACACGTTTTGAAAAGTGTACTGTTACTGCCCCATAACTTACATGGGGTTGACCAAACTTGCAGAAACATGTTTATTTCTGCTGAAAAACATGTTTTGACACTTTCAGCACACTGGGGTTAAGATCTGAGTGTGTGGGCTCTTCTGAGCCTTGCTGCTACATGGGGATTCAGTTGTCTGAAAAAACGCGTTTATTTCGGGCTGAAAAACACGTTTTGCAGAGTGTACTGTTACTGCCCCATAACTTACATGGGATTGACCAAACTTGCAGAAACATGTTTATTTCTGCTGAAAAACACGTTTTGACCCTTTCTGCACACTGGGGTTAAGAGCTGAGTGTGTGGGCTCTTCTGAGACTTGCTGCTACATGGGTATTCAGTTGTCTGAAAAAACGCGTTTATTTCGGGCTGAAAAACACGTTTTGAAAAGTGTACTGTTACTGCCCCATAACTTACATGGGGTTGACCAAACTTGCAGAAACATGTTTATTTCTGCTGAAAAACATGTTTTGACACTTTCAGCACACTGGGGTTAAGATCTGAGTGTGTGGGCTCTTCTGAGCCTTGTTGCTACATGGGGATTCAGTTGTCTGAAAAAAACGCGTTTATTTCGGGCTGAAAAACACGTTTTGAAAAGTGTACTGTTACTGCCCCATAACTTACATGGGGTTGACCAAACTTGCAGAAACATGTTTATTTCTGCTGAAAAACATGTTTTGACACTTTCAGCACACTGGGGTTAAGATCTGAGTGTGTGGGCTCTTCTGAGCCTTGCTGCTACATGGGTATTCAGTTGTCTGAAAAAACGCGTTTATTTCGGGCTGAAAAACACGTTTTGAAAAGTGTACTGTTACTGCCCCATAACTTACATGGGGTTGACCAAACTTGCAGAAACATGTTTATTTCTGCTGAAAAACATGTTTTGAACCTTTCTGCACACTGGGGTTAAGATCTGAGTGTGTGGGCTCTTCTGAGCCTTGCTGCTACATGGGGATTCAGTTGTCTGAAAAAACGCGTTTATTTCGGGCTGAAAAACACGTTTTGCAGAGTGTACTGTTACTGCCCCATAACTTACATGGGGTTGACCAAACTTGCAGAAACATGTTTATTTCTGCTGAAAAACATGTTTTGACACTTTCAGCACACTGGGGTTAAGATCTGAGTGTGTGGGCTCTTCTGAGCCTTGTTGCTACATGGGGATTCAGTTGTCTGAAAAAACGCGTTTATTTCGGGCTGAAAAACACGTTTTGAAAAGTGTACTGTTACTGCCCCATAACTTACATGGGGTTGACCAAACTTGCAGAAACATGTTTATTTCTGCTGAAAAACATGTTTTGACACTTTCAGCACACTGGGGTTAAGATCTGAGTGTGTGGGCTATTCTGAGCCTTGCTGCTACATGGGTATTCAGTTGTCTGAAAAAACGCGTTTATTTCGGGCTGAAAAACACGTTTTGAAAAGTGTACTGTTACTGCCCCATAACTTACATGGGGTTGACCAAACTTGCAGAAACATGTTTATTTCTGCTGAAAAACATGTTTTGACACTTTCAGCACACTGGGGTTAAGATCTGAGTGTGTGGGCTCTTCTGAGCCTTGCTGCTACATGGGGATTCAGTTGTCTGAAAAAACGCGTTTATTTCGGGCTGAAAAACACGTTTTGCAGAGTGTACTGTTACTGCCCCATAACTTACATGGGATTGACCAAACTTGCAGAAACATGTTTATTTCTGCTGAAAAACACGTTTTGACCCTTTCTGCACACTGGGGTTAAGAGCTGAGTGTGTGGGCTCTTCTGAGACTTGCTGCTACATGGGTATTCAGTTGTCTGAAAAAACGCGTTTATTTCGGGCTGAAAAACACGTTTTGAAAAGTGTACTGTTACTGCCCCATAACTTACATGGGGTTGACCAAACTTGCAGAAACATGTTTATTTCTGCTGAAAAACATGTTTTGACACTTTCAGCACACTGGGGTTAAGATCTGAGTGTGTGGGCTCTTCTGAGCCTTGCTGCTACATGGGTATTGAGTTGTCTGAAAAAACGCGTTTATTTCGGGCTGAAAAACACGTTTTGAAAAGTGTACTGTTACTGCCCCATAACTTACATGGGGTTGACCAAACTTGCAGAAACATGTTTATTTCTGCTGAAAAACATGTTTTGAACCTTTCTGCACACTGGGGTTAAGATCTGAGTGTGTGGGCTCTTCTGAGCCTTGCTGCTACATGGGGATTCAGTTGTCTGAAAAAACGCGTTTATTTCGGGCTGAAAAACACGTTTTGCAGAGTGTACTGTTACTGCCCCATAACTTACATGGGGTTGACCAAACTTGCAGAAACATGTTTATTTCTGCTGAAAAACATGTTTTGACACTTTCAGCACACTGGGGTTAAGATCTGAGTGTGTGGGCTCTTCTGAGCCTTGTTGCTACATGGGGATTCAGTTGTCTGAAAAAACGCGTTTATTTCGGGCTGAAAAACACGTTTTGAAAAGTGTACTGTTACTGCCCCATAACTTACATGGGGTTGACCAAACTTGCAGAAACATGTTTATTTCTGCTGAAAAACATGTTTTGACACTTTCAGCACACTGGGGTTAAGATCTGAGTGTGTGGGCTATTCTGAGCCTTGCTGCTACATGGGTATTCAGTTGTCTGAAAAAACGCGTTTATTTCGGGCTGAAAAACACGTTTTGAAAAGTGTACTGTTACTGCCCCATAACTTACATGGGGTTGACCAAACTTGCAGAAACATGTTTATTTCTGCTGAAAAACATGTTTTGACACTTTCAGCACACTGGGGTTAAGATCTGAGTGTGTGGGCTCTTCTGAGCCTTGCTGCTACATGGGGATTCAGTTGTCTGAAAAAACGCGTTTATTTCGGGCTGAAAAACACGTTTTGCAGAGTGTACTGTTACTGCCCCATAACTTACATGGGATTGACCAAACTTGCAGAAACATGTTTATTTCTGCTGAAAAACACGTTTTGACCCTTTCTGCACACTGGGGTTAAGAGCTGAGTGTGTGGGCTCTTCTGAGACTTGCTGCTACATGGGTATTCAGTTGTCTGAAAAAACGCGTTTATTTCGGGCTGAAAAACACGTTTTGAAAAGTGTACTGTTACTGCCCCATAACTTACATGGGGTTGACCAAACATGCAGAAACATGTTTATTTCTGCTGAAAAACATGTTTTGACACTTTCAGCACACTGGGGTTAAGATCTGAGTGTGTGGGCTCTTCTGAGCCTTGTTGCTACATGGGGATTCAGTTGTCTGAAAAAACGCGTTTATTTCTGGCTGAAAAACACGTTTTGAAAAGTGTACTGTTACTGCCCCATAACTTACATGGGGTTGACCAAACTTGCAGAAACATGTTTATTTCTGCTGAAAAACATGTTTTGACACTTTCAGCACACTGGGGTTAAGATCTGAGTGTGTGGGCTCTTCTAAGCCTTGCTGCTACATGGGTATTCAGTTGTCTGAAAAAACGCGTTTATTTCGGGCTGAAAAACACGTTTTGAAAAGTGTACTGTTACTGCCCCATAACTTACATGGGGTTGACCAAACTTGCAGAAACATGTTTATTTCTGCTGAAAAACATGTTTTGAACCTTTCTGCACACTGGGGTTAAGATCTGAGTGTGTGGGCTCTTCTGAGCCTTGCTGCTACATGGGGATTCAGTTGTCTGAAAAAACGCGTTTATTTCGGGCTGAAAAACACGTTTTGCAGAGTGTACTGTTACTGCCCCATAACTTACATGGGGTTGACCAAACTTGCAGAAACATGTTTATTTCTGCTGAAAAACATGTTTTGACACTTTCAGCACACTGGGGTTAAGATCTGAGTGTGTGGGCTCTTCTGAGCCTTGTTGCTACATGGGGATTCAGTTGTCTGAAAAAACGCGTTTATTTCGGGCTGAAAAACACGTTTTGAAAAGTGTACTGTTACTGCCCCATAACTTACATGGGGTTGACCAAACTTGCAGAAACATGTTTATTTCTGCTGAAAAACATGTTTTGACACTTTCAGCACACTGGGGTTAAGATCTGAGTGTGTGGGCTATTCTGAGCCTTGTTGCTACATGGGGATTCAGTTGTCTGAAAAAACGCGTTTATTTCGGGCTGAAAAACACGTTTTGAAAAGTGTACTGTTACTGCCCCATAACTTACATGGGGTTGACCAAACTTGCAGAAACATGTTTATTTCTGCTGAAAAACATGTTTTGACACTTTCAGCACACTGGGGTTAAGATCTGAGTGTGTGGGCTCTTCTGAGCCTTGCTGCTACATGGGGATTCAGTTGTCTGAAAAAACGCGTTTATTTCGGGCTGAAAAACACGTTTTGCAGAGTGTACTGTTACTGCCCCATAACTTACATGGGATTGACCAAACTTGCAGAAACATGTTTATTTCTGCTGAAAAACACGTTTTGACCCTTTCAGCACACTGGGGTTAAGATCTGAGTGTGTGGGCTCTTCTGAGCCTTGCTGCTACATGGGGATTCAGTTGTCTGAAAAAACGCGTTTATTTCGGGCTGAAAAACACGTTTTGCAGAGTGTACTGTTACTGCCCCATAACTTACATGGGGTTGACCAAACTTGCAGAAACATGTTTATTTCTGCTGAAAAACATGTTTTGACACTTTCAGCACACTGGGGTTAAGATCTGAGTGTGTGGGCTCTTCTGAGCCTTGTTGCTACATGGGGATTCAGTTGTCTGAAAAAACGCGTTTATTTCGGGCTGAAAAACACGTTTTGAAAAGTGTACTGTTACTGCCCCATAACTTACATGGGGTTGACCAAACTTGCAGAAACATGTTTATTTCTGCTGAAAAACATGTTTTGACACTTTCAGCACACTAGGGTTAAGATCTGAGTGTGTGGGCTCTTCTGAGCCTTGTTGCTACATGGGGATTCAGTTGTCTGAAAAAACGCGTTTATTTCGGGCTGAAAAACACGTTTTGAAAAGTGTACTGTTACTGCCCCATAACTTACATGGGGTTGACCAAACTTGCAGAAACATGTTTATTTCTGCTGAAAAACATGTTTTGACACTTTCAGCACACTGGGGTTAAGATCTGAGTGTGTGGGCTCTTCTGAGCCTTGTTGCTACATGGGGATTCAGTTGTCTGAAAAAACGCGTTTATTTCGGGCTGAAAAACACGTTTTGAAAAGTGTACTGTTACTGCCCCATAACTTACATGGGGTTGACCAAACTTGCAGAAACATGTTTATTTCTGCTGAAAAACATGTTTTGACACTTTCAGCACACTGGGGTTAAGATCTGAGTGTGTGGGCTCTTCTGAGCCTTGTTGCTACATGGGGATTCAGTTGTCTGAAAAAACGCGTTTATTTCGGGCTGAAAAACACGTTTTGAAAAGTGTACTGTTACTGCCCCATAACTTACATGGGGTTGACCAAACTTGCAGAAACATGTTTATTTCTGCTGAAAAACATGTTTTGACACTTTCAGCACACTGGGGTTAAGATCTGAGTGTGTGGGCTCTTCTGAGCCTTGTTGCTACATGGGGATTCAGTTGTCTGAAAAAACGCGTTTATTTCGGGCTGAAAAACACGTTTTGAAAAGTGTACTGTTACTGCCCCATAACTTACATGGGGTTGACCAAACTTGCAGAAACATGTTTATTTCTGCTGAAAAACATGTTTTGACACTTTCAGCACACTGGGGTTAAGATCTGAGTGTGTGGGCTCTTCTGAGCCTTGCTGCTACATGGGGATTCAGTTGTCTGAAAAAACGCGTTTATTTCGGGCTGAAAAACACGTTTTGCAGAGTGTACTGTTACTGCCCCATAACTTACATGGGATTGACCAAACTTGCAGAAACATGTTTATTTCTGCTGAAAAACACGTTTTGACCCTTTCTGCACACTGGGGTTAAGAGCTGAGTGTGTGGGCTCTTCTGAGACTTGCTGCTACATGGGTATTCAGTTGTCTGAAAAAACGCGTTTATTTCGGGCTGAAAAACACGTTTTGAAAAGTGTACTGTTACTGCCCCATAACTTACATGGGGTTGACCAAACTTGCAGAAACATGTTTATTTCTGCTGAAAAACATGTTTTGACACTTTCAGCACACTGGGGTTAAGATCTGAGTGTGTGGGCTCTTCTGAGCCTTGTTGCTACATGGGGATTCAGTTGTCTGAAAAAACGCGTTTATTTCGGGCTGAAAAACACGTTTTGAAAAGTGTACTGTTACTGCCCCATAACTTACATGGGGTTGACCAAACTTGCAGAAACATGTTTATTTCTGCTGAAAAACATGTTTTGACACTTTCAGCACACTGGGGTTAAGATCTGAGTGTGTGGGCTCTTCTGAGCCTTGCTGCTACATGGGTATTGAGTTGTCTGAAAAAACGCGTTTATTTCGGGCTGAAAAACACGTTTTGAAAAGTGTACTGTTACTGCCCCATAACTTACATGGGGTTGACCAAACTTGCAGAAACATGTTTATTTCTGCTGAAAAACATGTTTTGAACCTTTCTGCACACTGGGGTTAAGATCTGAGTGTGTGGGCTCTTCTGAGCCTTGCTGCTACATGGGGATTCAGTTGTCTGAAAAAACGCGTTTATTTCGGGCTGAAAAACACGTTTTGCAGAGTGTACTGTTACTGCCCCATAACTTACATGGGGTTGACCAAACTTGCAGAAACATGTTTATTTCTGCTGAAAAACATGTTTTGACACTTTCAGCACACTGGGGTTAAGATCTGAGTGTGTGGGCTCTTCTGAGCCTTGTTGCTACATGGGGATTCAGTTGTCTGAAAAAACGCGTTTATTTCGGGCTGAAAAACACGTTTTGAAAAGTGTACTGTTACTGCCCCATAACTTACATGGGGTTGACCAAACTTGCAGAAACATGTTTATTTCTGCTGAAAAACATGTTTTGACACTTTCAGCACACTGGGGTTAAGATCTGAGTGTGTGGGCTATTCTGAGCCTTGCTGCTACATGGGTATTCAGTTGTCTGAAAAAACGCGTTTATTTCGGGCTGAAAAACACGTTTTGAAAAGTGTACTGTTACTGCCCCATAACTTACATGGGGTTGACCAAACTTGCAGAAACATGTTTATTTCTGCTGAAAAACATGTTTTGACACTTTCAGCACACTGGGGTTAAGATCTGAGTGTGTGGGCTCTTCTGAGCCTTGCTGCTACATGGGGATTCAGTTGTCTGAAAAAACGCGTTTATTTCGGGCTGAAAAACACGTTTTGCAGAGTGTACTGTTACTGCCCCATAACTTACATGGGATTGACCAAACTTGCAGAAACATGTTTATTTCTGCTGAAAAACACGTTTTGACCCTTTCTGCACACTGGGGTTAAGAGCTGAGTGTGTGGGCTCTTCTGAGACTTGCTGCTACATGGGTATTCAGTTGTCTGAAAAAACGCGTTTATTTCGGGCTGAAAAACACGTTTTGAAAAGTGTACTGTTACTGCCCCATAACTTACATGGGGTTGACCAAACATGCAGAAACATGTTTATTTCTGCTGAAAAACATGTTTTGACACTTTCAGCACACTGGGGTTAAGATCTGAGTGTGTGGGCTCTTCTGAGCCTTGTTGCTACATGGGGATTCAGTTGTCTGAAAAAACGCGTTTATTTCTGGCTGAAAAACACGTTTTGAAAAGTGTACTGTTACTGCCCCATAACTTACATGGGGTTGACCAAACTTGCAGAAACATGTTTATTTCTGCTGAAAAACATGTTTTGACACTTTCAGCACACTGGGGTTAAGATCTGAGTGTGTGGGCTCTTCTAAGCCTTGCTGCTACATGGGTATTCAGTTGTCTGAAAAAACGCGTTTATTTCGGGCTGAAAAACACGTTTTGAAAAGTGTACTGTTACTGCCCCATAACTTACATGGGGTTGACCAAACTTGCAGAAACATGTTTATTTCTGCTGAAAAACATGTTTTGAACCTTTCTGCACACTGGGGTTAAGATCTGAGTGTGTGGGCTCTTCTGAGCCTTGCTGCTACATGGGGATTCAGTTGTCTGAAAAAACGCGTTTATTTCGGGCTGAAAAACACGTTTTGCAGAGTGTACTGTTACTGCCCCATAACTTACATGGGGTTGACCAAACTTGCAGAAACATGTTTATTTCTGCTGAAAAACATGTTTTGACACTTTCAGCACACTGGGGTTAAGATCTGAGTGTGTGGGCTCTTCTGAGCCTTGTTGCTACATGGGGATTCAGTTGTCTGAAAAAACGCGTTTATTTCGGGCTGAAAAACACGTTTTGAAAAGTGTACTGTTACTGCCCCATAACTTACATGGGGTTGACCAAACTTGCAGAAACATGTTTATTTCTGCTGAAAAACATGTTTTGACACTTTCAGCACACTGGGGTTAAGATCTGAGTGTGTGGGCTCTTCTGAGCCTTGCTGCTACATGGGGATTCAGTTGTCCTAAAAAACGCGTTTATTTCGGGCTGAAAAACACGTTTTGAAAAGTGTACTGTTACTGCCCCATAACTTACATGGGGTTGACCAAACTTGCAGAAACATGTTTATTTCTGCTGAAAAACATGTTTTGACACTTTCAGCACACTGGGGTTAAGATCTGAGTGTGTGGGCTCTTCTGAGCCTTGTTGCTACATGGGGATTCAGTTGTCTGAAAAAACGCGTTTATTTCGGGCTGAAAAACACGTTTTGAAAAGTGTACTGTTACTGCCCCATAACTTACATGGGGTTGACCAAACTTGCAGAAACATGTTTATTTCTGCTGAAAAACATGTTTTGACACTTTCAGCACACTGGGGTTAAGATCTGAGTGTGTGGGCTCTTCTGAGCCTTGTTGCTACATGGGGATTCAGTTGTCTGAAAAAACGCGTTTATTTCGGGCTGAAAAACACGTTTTGAAAAGTGTACTGTTACTGCCCCATAACTTACATGGGGTTGACCAAACTTGCAGAAACATGTTTATTTCTGCTGAAAAACATGTTTTGACACTTTCAGCACACTGGGGTTAAGATCTGAGTGTGTGGGCTCTTCTGAGCCTTGTTGCTACATGGGGATTCAGTTGTCTGAAAAAACGCGTTTATTTCGGGCTGAAAAACACGTTTTGAAAAGTGTACTGTTACTGCCCCATAACTTACATGGGGTTGACCAAACTTGCAGAAACATGTTTATTTCTGCTGAAAAACATGTTTTGACACTTTCAGCACACTGGGGTTAAGATCTGAGTGTGTGGGCTCTTCTGAGCCTTGTTGCTACATGGGGATTCAGTTGTCTGAAAAAACGCGTTTATTTCGGGCTGAAAAACACGTTTTGAAAAGTGTACTGTTACTGCCCCATAACTTACATGGGGTTGACCAAACTTGCAGAAACATGTTTATTTCTGCTGAAAAACATGTTTTGACACTTTCAGCACACTGGGGTTAAGATCTGAGTGTGTGGGCTCTTCTGAGCCTTGTTGCTACATGGGGATTCAGTTGTCTGAAAAAACGCGTTTATTTCGGGCTGAAAAACACGTTTTGAAAAGTGTACTGTTACTGCCCCATAACTTACATGGGGTTGACCAAACTTGCAGAAACATGTTTATTTCTGCTGAAAAACATGTTTTGACACTTTCAGCACACTGGGGTTAAGATCTGAGTGTGTGGGCTCTTCTGAGCCTTGCTGCTACATGGGGATTCAGTTGTCTGAAAAAACGCGTTTATTTCGGGCTGAAAAACACGTTTTGCAGAGTGTACTGTTACTGCCCCATAACTTACATGGGATTGACCAAACTTGCAGAAACATGTTTATTTCTGCTGAAAAACACGTTTTGACCCTTTCTGCACACTGGGGTTAAGAGCTGAGTGTGTGGGCTCTTCTGAGACTTGCTGCTACATGGGTATTCAGTTGTCTGAAAAAACGCGTTTATTTCGGGCTGAAAAACACGTTTTGAAAAGTGTACTGTTACTGCCCCATAACTTACATGGGGTTGACCAAACTTGCAGAAACATGTTTATTTCTGCTGAAAAACATGTTTTGACACTTTCAGCACACTGGGGTTAAGATCTGAGTGTGTGGGCTCTTCTGAGCCTTGTTGCTACATGGGGATTCAGTTGTCTGAAAAAAACGCGTTTATTTCGGGCTGAAAAACACGTTTTGAAAAGTGTACTGTTACTGCCCCATAACTTACATGGGGTTGACCAAACTTGCAGAAACATGTTTATTTCTGCTGAAAAACATGTTTTGACACTTTCAGCACACTGGGGTTAAGATCTGAGTGTGTGGGCTCTTCTGAGCCTTGCTGCTACATGGGTATTCAGTTGTCTGAAAAAACGCGTTTATTTCGGGCTGAAAAACACGTTTTGAAAAGTGTACTGTTACTGCCCCATAACTTACATGGGGTTGACCAAACTTGCAGAAACATGTTTATTTCTGCTGAAAAACATGTTTTGAACCTTTCTGCACACTGGGGTTAAGATCTGAGTGTGTGGGCTCTTCTGAGCCTTGCTGCTACATGGGGATTCAGTTGTCTGAAAAAACGCGTTTATTTCGGGCTGAAAAACACGTTTTGCAGAGTGTACTGTTACTGCCCCATAACTTACATGGGGTTGACCAAACTTGCAGAAACATGTTTATTTCTGCTGAAAAACATGTTTTGACACTTTCAGCACACTGGGGTTAAGATCTGAGTGTGTGGGCTCTTCTGAGCCTTGTTGCTACATGGGGATTCAGTTGTCTGAAAAAACGCGTTTATTTCGGGCTGAAAAACACGTTTTGAAAAGTGTACTGTAACTGCCCCATAACTTACATGGGGTTGACCAAACTTGCAGAAACATGTTTATTTCTGCTGAAAAACATGTTTTGACACTTTCAGCACACTGGGGTTAAGATCTGAGTGTGTGGGCTATTCTGAGCCTTGCTGCTACATGGGTATTCAGTTGTCTGAAAAAACGCGTTTATTTCGGGCTGAAAAACACGTTTTGAAAAGTGTACTGTTACTGCCCCATAACTTACATGGGGTTGACCAAACTTGCAGAAACATGTTTATTTCTGCTGAAAAACATGTTTTGACACTTTCAGCACACTGGGGTTAAGATCTGAGTGTGTGGGCTCTTCTGAGCCTTGCTGCTACATGGGGATTCAGTTGTCTGAAAAAACGCGTTTATTTCGGGCTGAAAAACACGTTTTGCAGAGTGTACTGTTACTGCCCCATAACTTACATGGGATTGACCAAACTTGCAGAAACATGTTTATTTCTGCTGAAAAACACGTTTTGACCCTTTCTGCACACTGGGGTTAAGAGCTGAGTGTGTGGGCTCTTCTGAGACTTGCTGCTACATGGGTATTCAGTTGTCTGAAAAAACGCGTTTATTTCGGGCTGAAAAACACGTTTTGAAAAGTGTACTGTTACTGCCCCATAACTTACATGGGGTTGACCAAACTTGCAGAAACATGTTTATTTCTGCTGAAAAACATGTTTTGACACTTTCAGCACACTGGGGTTAAGATCTGAGTGTGTGGGCTCTTCTGAGCCTTGTTGCTACATGGGGATTCAGTTGTCTGAAAAAACGCGTTTATTTCGGGCTGAAAAACACGTTTTGAAAAGTGTACTGTTACTGCCCCATAACTTACATGGGGTTGACCAAACTTGCAGAAACATGTTTATTTCTGCTGAAAAACATGTTTTGACACTTTCAGCACACTGGGGTTAAGATCTGAGTGTGTGGGCTCTTCTGAGCCTTGCTGCTACATGGGTATTCAGTTGTCTGAAAAAACGCGTTTATTTCGGGCTGAAAAACACGTTTTGAAAAGTGTACTGTTACTGCCCCATAACTTACATGGGGTTGACCAAACTTGCAGAAACATGTTTATTTCTGCTGAAAAACATGTTTTGAACCTTTCTGCACACTGGGGTTAAGATCTGAGTGTGTGGGCTCTTCTGAGCCTTGCTGCTACATGGGGATTCAGTTGTCTGAAAAAACGCGTTTATTTCGGGCTGAAAAACACGTTTTGCAGAGTGTACTGTTACTGCCCCATAACTTACATGGGGTTGACCAAACTTGCAGAAACATGTTTATTTCTGCTGAAAAACATGTTTTGACACTTTCAGCACACTGGGGTTAAGATCTGAGTGTGTGGGCTCTTCTGAGCCTTGTTGCTACATGGGGATTCAGTTGTCTGAAAAAACGCGTTTATTTCGGGCTGAAAAACACGTTTTGAAAAGTGTACTGTTACTGCCCCATAACTTACATGGGGTTGACCAAACTTGCAGAAACATGTTTATTTCTGCTGAAAAACATGTTTTGACACTTTCAGCACACTGGGGTTAAGATCTGAGTGTGTGGGCTATTCTGAGCCTTGCTGCTACATGGGGATTCAGTTGTCTGAAAAAACGCGTTTATTTCGGGCTGAAAAACACGTTTTGAAAAGTGTACTGTTACTGCCCCATAACTTACATGGGGTTGACCAAACTTGCAGAAACATGTTTATTTCTGCTGAAAAACATGTTTTGACACTTTCAGCACACTGGGGTTAAGATCTGAGTGTGTGGGCTCTTCTGAGCCTTGTTGCTACATGGGGATTCAGTTGTCTGAAAAAACGCGTTTATTTCGGGCTGAAAAACACGTTTTGAAAAGTGTACTGTTACTGCCCCATAACTTACATGGGGTTGACCAAACTTGCAGAAACATGTTTATTTCTGCTGAAAAACATGTTTTGACACTTTCAGCACACTGGGGTTAAGATCTGAGTGTGTGGGCTCTTCTGAGCCTTGTTGCTACATGGGGATTCAGTTGTCTGAAAAAACGCGTTTATTTCGGGCTGAAAAACACGTTTTGAAAAGTGTACTGTTACTGCCCCATAACTTACATGGGGTTGACCAAACTTGCAGAAACATGTTTATTTCTGCTGAAAAACATGTTTTGACACTTTCAGCACACTGGGGTTAAGATCTGAGTGTGTGGGCTCTTCTGAGCCTTGTTGCTACATGGGGATTCAGTTGTCTGAAAAAACGCGTTTATTTCGGGCTGAAAAACACGTTTTGAAAAGTGTACTGTTACTGCCCCATAACTTACATGGGGTTGACCAAACTTGCAGAAACATGTTTATTTCTGCTGAAAAACATGTTTTGAACCTTTCTGCACACTGGGGTTAAGATCTGAGTGTGTGGGCTCTTCTGAGCCTTGCTGCTACATGGGGATTCAGTTGTCTGAAAAAACGCGTTTATTTCGGGCTGAAAAACACGTTTTGCAGAGTGTACTGTTACTGCCCCATAACTTACATGGGGTTGACCAAACTTGCAGAAACATGTTTATTTCTGCTGAAAAACATGTTTTGACACTTTCAGCACACTGGGGTTAAGATCTGAGTGTGTGGGCTCTTCTGAGCCTTGTTGCTACATGAGGATTCAGTTGTCTGAAAAAACGCGTTTATTTCGGGCTGAAAAACACGTTTTGAAAAGTGTACTGTTACTGCCCCATAACTTACATGGGGTTGACCAAACTTGCAGAAACATGTTTATTTCTGCTGAAAAACATGTTTTGACACTTTCAGCACACTGGGGTTAAGATCTGAGTGTGTGGGCTATTCTGAGCCTTGCTGCTACATGGGTATTCAGTTGTCTGAAAAAACGCGTTTATTTCGGGCTGAAAAACACGTTTTGAAAAGTGTACTGTTACTGCCCCATAACTTACATGGGGTTGACCAAACTTGCAGAAACATGTTTATTTCTGCTGAAAAACATGTTTTGACACTTTCAGCACACTGGGGTTAAGATCTGAGTGTGTGGGCTCTTCTGAGCCTTGTTGCTACATGGGGATTCAGTTGTCTGAAAAAACGCGTTTATTTCGGGCTGAAAAACACGTTTTGAAAAGTGTACTGTTACTGCCCCATAACTTACATGGGGTTGACCAAACTTGCAGAAACATGTTTATTTCTGCTGAAAAACATGTTTTGACACTTTCAGCACACTGGGGTTAAGATCTGAGTGTGTGGGCTCTTCTGAGCCTTGTTGCTACATGGGGATTCAGTTGTCTGAAAAAACGCGTTTATTTCGGGCTGAAAAACACGTTTTGAAAAGTGTACTGTTACTGCCCCATAACTTACATGGGGTTGACCAAACTTGCAGAAACATGTTTATTTCTGCTGAAAAACATGTTTTGACACTTTCAGCACACTGGGGTTAAGATCTGAGTGTGTGGGCTCTTCTGAGCCTTGTTGCTACATGGGGATTCAGTTGTCTGAAAAAACGCGTTTATTTCGGGCTGAAAAACACGTTTTGAAAAGTGTACTGTTACTGCCCCATAACTTACATGGGGTTGACCAAACTTGCAGAAACATGTTTATTTCTGCTGAAAAACATGTTTTGACACTTTCAGCACACTGGGGTTAAGATCTGAGTGTGTGGGCTCTTCTGAGCCTTACTGCTACATGGGGATTCAGTTGTCTGAAAAAACGCGTTTATTTCGGGCTGAAAAACACGTTTTGCAGAGTGTACTGTTACTGCCCCATAACTTACATGGGGTTGACCAAACTTGCAGAAACATGTTTATTTCTGCTGAAAAACACGTTTTGACCCTTTCTGCACGCTGGGGTTAAGATCTGAGTGTGTGGGCTCTTCTGAGCCTTGCTGCTACATGGGTATTCAGTTGTCTGAAAAAACGCGTTTATTTCGGGCTGAAAAACACGTTTTGAAAAGTGTACTGTTACTGCCCCATAACTTACATGGGGTTGACCAAACTTGCAGAAACATGTTTATTTCTGCTGAAAAACATGTTTTGACACTTTCAGCACACTGGGGTTAAGATCTGAGTGTGTGGGCTCTTCTGAGCCTTGCTGCTACATGGGTATTCAGTTGTCTGAAAAAACGCGTTTATTTCGGGCTGAAAAACACGTTTTGAAAAGTGTACTGTTACTGCCCCATAACTTACATGGGGTTGACCAAACTTGCAGAAACATGTTTATTTCTGCTGAAAAACATGTTTTGACACTTTCAGCACACTGGGGTTAAGATCTGAGTGTGTGGGCTCTTCTGAGCCTTGCTGCTACATGGGGATTCAGTTGTCTGAAAAAACGCGTTTATTTCGGGCTGAAAAACACGTTTTGCAGAGTGTACTGTTACTGCCCCATAACTTACATGGGATTGACCAAACTTGCAGAAACATGTTTATTTCTGCTGAAAAACACGTTTTGACCCTTTCTGCACACTGGGGTTAAGAGCTGAGTGTGTGGGCTCTTCTGAGACTTGCTGCTACATGGGTATTCAGTTGTCTGAAAAAACGCGTTTATTTCGGGCTGAAAAACACGTTTTGAAAAGTGTACTGTTACTGCCCCATAACTTACATGGGGTTGACCAAACTTGCAGAAACATGTTTATTTCTGCTGAAAAACATGTTTTGACACTTTCAGCACACTGGGGTTAAGATCTGAGTGTGTGGGCTCTTCTGAGCCTTGTTGCTACATGGGGATTCAGTTGTCTGAAAAAACGCGTTTATTTCGGGCTGAAAAACACGTTTTGAAAAGTGTACTGTTACTGCCCCATAACTTACATGGGGTTGACCAAACTTGCAGAAACATGTTTATTTCTGCTGAAAAACATGTTTTGACACTTTCAGCACACTGGGGTTAAGATCTGAGTGTGTGGGCTCTTCTGAGCCTTGCTGCTACATGGGTATTCAGTTGTCTGAAAAAACGCGTTTATTTCGGGCTGAAAAACACGTTTTGAAAAGTGTACTGTTACTGCCCCATAACTTACATGGGGTTGACCAAACTTGCAGAAACATGTTTATTTCTGCTGAAAAACATGTTTTGAACCTTTCTGCACACTGGGGTTAAGATCTGAGTGTGTGGGCTCTTCTGAGCCTTGCTGCTACATGGGGATTCAGTTGTCTGAAAAAACGCGTTTATTTCGGGCTGAAAAACACGTTTTGCAGAGTGTACTGTTACTGCCCCATAACTTACATGGGGTTGACCAAACTTGCAGAAACATGTTTATTTCTGCTGAAAAACATGTTTTGACACTTTCAGCACACTGGGGTTAAGATCTGAGTGTGTGGGCTCTTCTGAGCCTTGTTGCTACATGGGGATTCAGTTGTCTGAAAAAACGCGTTTATTTCGGGCTGAAAAACACGTTTTGAAAAGTGTACTGTTACTGCCCCATAACTTACATGGGGTTGACCAAACTTGCAGAAACATGTTTATTTCTGCTGAAAAACATGTTTTGACACTTTCAGCACACTGGGGTTAAGATCTGAGTGTGTGGGCTATTCTGAGCCTTGCTGCTACATGGGGATTCAGTTGTCTGAAAAAACGCGTTTATTTCGGGCTGAAAAACACGTTTTGAAAAGTGTACTGTTACTGCCCCATAACTTACATGGGGTTGACCAAACTTGCAGAAACATGTTTATTTCTGCTGAAAAACATGTTTTGACACTTTCAGCACACTGGGGTTAAGATCTGAGTGTGTGGGCTCTTCTGAGCCTTGTTGCTACATGGGGATTCAGTTGTCTGAAAAAACGCGTTTATTTCGGGCTGAAAAACACGTTTTGAAAAGTGTACTGTTACTGCCCCATAACTTACATGGGGTTGACCAAACTTGCAGAAACATGTTTATTTCTGCTGAAAAACATGTTTTGACACTTTCAGCACACTGGGGTTAAGATCTGAGTGTGTGGGCTCTTCTGAGCCTTGTTGCTACATGGGGATTCAGTTGTCTGAAAAAACGCGTTTATTTCGGGCTGAAAAACACGTTTTGAAAAGTGTACTGTTACTGCCCCATAACTTACATGGGGTTGACCAAACTTGCAGAAACATGTTTATTTCTGCTGAAAAACATGTTTTGACACTTTCAGCACACTGGGGTTAAGATCTGAGTGTGTGGGCTCTTCTGAGCCTTGTTGCTACATGGGGATTCAGTTGTCTGAAAAAACGCGTTTATTTCGGGCTGAAAAACACGTTTTGAAAAGTGTACTGTTACTGCCCCATAACTTACATGGGGTTGACCAAACTTGCAGAAACATGTTTATTTCTGCTGAAAAACATGTTTTGAACCTTTCTGCACACTGGGGTTAAGATCTGAGTGTGTGGGCTCTTCTGAGCCTTGCTGCTACATGGGGATTCAGTTGTCTGAAAAAACGCGTTTATTTCGGGCTGAAAAACACGTTTTGCAGAGTGTACTGTTACTGCCCCATAACTTACATGGGGTTGACCAAACTTGCAGAAACATGTTTATTTCTGCTGAAAAACATGTTTTGACACTTTCAGCACACTGGGGTTAAGATCTGAGTGTGTGGGCTCTTCTGAGCCTTGTTGCTACATGAGGATTCAGTTGTCTGAAAAAACGCGTTTATTTCGGGCTGAAAAACACGTTTTGAAAAGTGTACTGTTACTGCCCCATAACTTACATGGGGTTGACCAAACTTGCAGAAACATGTTTATTTCTGCTGAAAAACATGTTTTGACACTTTCAGCACACTGGGGTTAAGATCTGAGTGTGTGGGCTATTCTGAGCCTTGCTGCTACATGGGTATTCAGTTGTCTGAAAAAACGCGTTTATTTCGGGCTGAAAAACACGTTTTGAAAAGTGTACTGTTACTGCCCCATAACTTACATGGGGTTGACCAAACTTGCAGAAACATGTTTATTTCTGCTGAAAAACATGTTTTGACACTTTCAGCACACTGGGGTTAAGATCTGAGTGTGTGGGCTCTTCTGAGCCTTGTTGCTACATGGGGATTCAGTTGTCTGAAAAAACGCGTTTATTTCGGGCTGAAAAACACGTTTTGAAAAGTGTACTGTTACTGCCCCATAACTTACATGGGGTTGACCAAACTTGCAGAAACATGTTTATTTCTGCTGAAAAACATGTTTTGACACTTTCAGCACACTGGGGTTAAGATCTGAGTGTGTGGGCTCTTCTGAGCCTTGTTGCTACATGGGGATTCAGTTGTCTGAAAAAACGCGTTTATTTCGGGCTGAAAAACACGTTTTGAAAAGTGTACTGTTACTGCCCCATAACTTACATGGGGTTGACCAAACTTGCAGAAACATGTTTATTTCTGCTGAAAAACATGTTTTGACACTTTCAGCACACTGGGGTTAAGATCTGAGTGTGTGGGCTCTTCTGAGCCTTGTTGCTACATGGGGATTCAGTTGTCTGAAAAAACGCGTTTATTTCGGGCTGAAAAACACGTTTTGAAAAGTGTACTGTTACTGCCCCATAACTTACATGGGGTTGACCAAACTTGCAGAAACATGTTTATTTCTGCTGAAAAACATGTTTTGACACTTTCAGCACACTGGGGTTAAGATCTGAGTGTGTGGGCTCTTCTGAGCCTTACTGCTACATGGGGATTCAGTTGTCTGAAAAAACGCGTTTATTTCGGGCTGAAAAACACGTTTTGCAGAGTGTACTGTTACTGCCCCATAACTTACATGGGGTTGACCAAACTTGCAGAAACATGTTTATTTCTGCTGAAAAACACGTTTTGACCCTTTCTGCACGCTGGGGTTAAGATCTGAGTGTGTGGGCTCTTCTGAGCCTTGCTGCTACATGGGTATTCAGTTGTCTGAAAAAACGCGTTTATTTCGGGCTGAAAAACACGTTTTGAAAAGTGTACTGTTACTGCCCCATAACTTACATGGGGTTGACCAAACTTGCAGAAACATGTTTATTTCTGCTGAAAAACATGTTTTGACACTTTCAGCACACTGGGGTTAAGATCTGAGTGTGTGGGCTCTTCTGAGCCTTGCTGCTACATGGGGATTCAGTTGTCTGAAAAAACGCGTTTATTTCGGGCTGAAAAACACGTTTTGCAGAGTGTACTGTTACTGCCCCATAACTTACATGGGGTTGACCAAACTTGCAGAAACATGTTTATTTCTGCTGAAAAACACGTTTTGACCCTTTCTGCACACTGGGGTTAAGATCTGAGTGTGTGGGCTCTTCTGAGCCTTGCTGCTACATGGGTATTCAGTTGTCTGAAAAAACGCGTTTATTTCGGGCTGAAAAACACGTTTTGAAAAGTGTACTGTTACTGCCCCATAACTTACATGGGGTTGACCAAACTTGCAGAAACATGTTTATTTCTGCTGAAAAACATGTTTTGACACTTTCAGCACACTGGGGTTAAGATCTGAGTGTGTGGGCTCTTCTGAGCCTTGTTGCTACATGGGGATTCAGTTGTCTGAAAAAACGCGTTTATTTCGGGCTGAAAAACACGTTTTGAAAAGTGTACTGTTACTGCCCCATAACTTACATGGGGTTGACCAAACTTGCAGAAACATGTTTATTTCTGCTGAAAAACATGTTTTGACACTTTCAGCACACTGGGGTTAAGATCTGAGTGTGTGGGCTCTTCTGAGCCTTGCTGCTACATGGGGATTCAGTTGTCTGAAAAAACGCGTTTATTTCGGGCTGAAAAACACGTTTTGCAGAGTGTACTGTTACTGCCCCATAACTTACATGGGATTGACCAAACTTGCAGAGACATGTTTATTTCTGCTGAAAAACACGTTTTGACCCTTTCTGCACACTGGGGTTAAGAGCTGAGTGTGTGGGCTCTTCTGAGACTTGCTGCTACATGGGTATTCAGTTGTCTGAAAAAACGCGTTTATTTCGGGCTGAAAAACACGTTTTGAAAAGTGTACTGTTACTGCCCCATAACTTACATGGGGTTGACCAAACTTGCAGAAACATGTTTATTTCTGCTGAAAAACATGTTTTGACACTTTCAGCACACTGGGGTTAAGATCTGAGTGTGTGGGCTCTTCTGAGCCTTGTTGCTACATGGGGATTCAGTTGTCTGAAAAAACGCATTTATTTCGGGCTGAAAAACACGTTTTGAAAAGTGTACTGTTACTGCCCCATAACTTACATGGGGTTGACCAAACTTGCAGAAACATGTTTATTTCTGCTGAAAAACATGTTTTGACACTTTCAGCACACTGGGGTTAAGATCTGAGTGTGTGGGCTCTTCTGAGCCTTGTTGCTACATGGGGATTCAGTTGTCTGAAAAAACGCGTTTATTTCGGGCTGAAAAACACGTTTTGAAAAGTGTACTGTTACTGCCCCATAACTTACATGGGGTTGACCAAACTTGCAGAAACATGTTTATTTCTGCTGAAAAACATGTTTTGACACTTTCAGCACACTGGGGTTAAGATCTGAGTGTGTGGGCTCTTCTGAGCCTTGTTGCTACATGGGGATTCAGTTGTCTGAAAAAACGCGTTTATTTCGGGCTGAAAAACACGTTTTGAAAAGTGTACTGTTACTGCCCCATAACTTACATGGGGTTGACCAAACTTGCAGAAACATGTTTATTTCTGCTGAAAAACATGTTTTGACACTTTCAGCACACTGGGGTTAAGATCTGAGTGTGTGGGCTCTTCTGAGCCTTGTTGCTACATGGGGATTCAGTTGTCTGAAAAAACGCGTTTATTTCGGGCTGAAAAACACGTTTTGAAAAGTGTACTGTTACTGCCCCATAACTTACATGGGGTTGACCAAACTTGCAGAAACATGTTTATTTCTGCTGAAAAACATGTTTTGACACTTTCAGCACACTGGGGTTAAGATCTGAGTGTGTGGGCTCTTCTGAGCCTTGTTGCTACATGGGGATTCAGTTGTCTGAAAAAACGCGTTTATTTCGGGCTGAAAAACACGTTTTGAAAAGTGTACTGTTACTGCCCCATAACTTACATGGGGTTGACCAAACTTGCAGAAACATGTTTATTTCTGCTGAAAAACATGTTTTGACACTTTCAGCACACTGGGGTTAAGATCTGAGTGTGTGGGTTCTGAGCCTTGCTGCTACATGGGGATTCAGTTGTCTGAAAAAACGCGTTTATTTCGGGCTGAAAAACACGTTTTGCAGAGTGTACTGTTACTGCCCCATAACTTACATGGGATTGACCAAACTTGCAGAAACATGTTTATTTCTGCTGAAAAACACGTTTTGACCCTTTCTGCACACTGGGGTTAAGAGCTGAGTGTGTGGGCTCTTCTGAGACTTGCTGCTACATGGGTATTCAGTTGTCTGAAAAAACGCGTTTATTTCGGGCTGAAAAACACGTTTTGAAAAGTGTACTGTTACTGCCCCATAACTTACATGGGGTTGACCAAACTTGCAGAAACATGTTTATTTCTGCTGAAAAACATGTTTTGACACTTTCAGCACACTGGGGTTAAGATCTGAGTGTGTGGGCTCTTCTGAGCCTTGTTGCTACATGGGGATTCAGTTGTCTGAAAAAAACGCGTTTATTTCGGGCTGAAAAACACGTTTTGAAAAGTGTACTGTTACTGCCCCATAACTTACATGGGGTTGACCAAACTTGCAGAAACATGTTTATTTCTGCTGAAAAACATGTTTTGACACTTTCAGCACACTGGGGTTAAGATCTGAGTGTGTGGGCTCTTCTGAGCCTTGCTGCTACATGGGTATTCAGTTGTCTGAAAAAACGCGTTTATTTCGGGCTGAAAAACACGTTTTGAAAAGTGTACTGTTACTGCCCCATAACTTACATGGGGTTGACCAAACTTGCAGAAACATGTTTATTTCTGCTGAAAAACATGTTTTGAACCTTTCTGCACACTGGGGTTAAGATCTGAGTGTGTGGGCTCTTCTGAGCCTTGCTGCTACATGGGGATTCAGTTGTCTGAAAAAACGCGTTTATTTCGGGCTGAAAAACACGTTTTGCAGAGTGTACTGTTACTTCCCCATAACTTACATGGGGTTGACCAAACTTGCAGAAACATGTTTATTTCTGCTGAAAAACATGTTTTGACACTTTCAGCACACTGGGGTTAAGATCTGAGTGTGTGGGCTCTTCTGAGCCTTGTTGCTACATGGGGATTCAGTTGTCTGAAAAAACGCGTTTATTTCGGGCTGAAAAACACGTTTTGAAAAGTGTACTGTTACTGCCCCATAACTTACATGGGGTTGACCAAACTTGCAGAAACATGTTTATTTCTGCTGAAAAACATGTTTTGACACTTTCAGCACACTGGGGTTAAGATCTGAGTGTGTGGGCTCTTCTGAGCCTTGTTGCTACATGGGGATTCAGTTGTCTGAAAAAACGCGTTTATTTCGGGCTGAAAAACACGTTTTGAAAAGTGTACTGTTACTGCCCCATAACTTACATGGGGTTGACCAAACTTGCAGAAACATGTTTATTTCTGCTGAAAAACATGTTTTGACACTTTCAGCACACTGGGGTTAAGATCTGAGTGTGTGGGCTCTTCTGAGCCTTGCTGCTACATGGGTATTCAGTTGTCTGAAAAAACGCGTTTATTTCGGGCTGAAAAACACGTTTTGAAAAGTGTACTGTTACTGCCCCATAACTTACATGGGGTTGACCAAACTTGCAGAAACATGTTTATTTCTGCTGAAAAACATGTTTTGAACCTTTCTGCACACTGGGGTTAAGATCTGAGTGTGTGGGCTCTTCTGAGCCTTGCTGCTACATGGGGATTCAGTTGTCTGAAAAAACGCGTTTATTTCGGGCTGAAAAACACGTTTTGCAGAGTGTACTGTTACTGCCCCATAACTTACATGGGGTTGACCAAACTTGCAGAAACATGTTTATTTCTGCTGAAAAACATGTTTTGACACTTTCAGCACACTGGGGTTAAGATCTGAGTGTGTGGGCTCTTCTGAGCCTTGTTGCTACATGGGGATTCAGTTGTCTGAAAAAACGCGTTTATTTCGGGCTGAAAAACACGTTTTGAAAAGTGTACTGTTACTGCCCCATAACTTACATGGGGTTGACCAAACTTGCAGAAACATGTTTATTTCTGCTGAAAAACATGTTTTGACACTTTCAGCACACTGGGGTTAAGATCTGAGTGTGTGGGCTATTCTGAGCCTTGCTGCTACATGGGGATTCAGTTGTCTGAAAAAACGCGTTTATTTCGGGCTGAAAAACACGTTTTGAAAAGTGTACTGTTACTGCCCCATAACTTACATGGGGTTGACCAAACTTGCAGAAACATGTTTATTTCTGCTGAAAAACATGTTTTGACACTTTCAGCACACTGGGGTTAAGATCTGAGTGTGTGGGCTCTTCTGAGCCTTGTTGCTACATGGGGATTCAGTTGTCTGAAAAAACGCGTTTATTTCGGGCTGAAAAACACGTTTTGAAAAGTGTACTGTTACTGCCCCATAACTTACATGGGGTTGACCAAACTTGCAGAAACATGTTTATTTCTGCTGAAAAACATGTTTTGACACTTTCAGCACACTGGGGTTAAGATCTGAGTGTGTGGGCTCTTCTGAGCCTTGTTGCTACATGGGGATTCAGTTGTCTGAAAAAACGCATTTATTTCGGGCTGAAAAACACGTTTTGAAAAGTGTACTGTTACTGCCCCATAACTTACATGGGGTTGACCAAACTTGCAGAAACATGTTTATTTCTGCTGAAAAACATGTTTTGACACTTTCAGCACACTGGGGTTAAGATCTGAGTGTGTGGGCTCTTCTGAGCCTTGTTGCTACATGGGGATTCAGTTGTCTGAAAAAACGCGTTTATTTCGGGCTGAAAAACACGTTTTGAAAAGTGTACTGTTACTGCCCCATAACTTACATGGGGTTGACCAAACTTGCAGAAACATGTTTATTTCTGCTGAAAAACATGTTTTGACACTTTCAGCACACTGGGGTTAAGATCTGAGTGTGTGGGCTCTTCTGAGCCTTGTTGCTACATGGGGATTCAGTTGTCTGAAAAAACGCGTTTATTTCGGGCTGAAAAACACGTTTTGAAAAGTGTACTGTTACTGCCCCATAACTTACATGGGGTTGACCAAACTTGCAGAAACATGTTTATTTCTGCTGAAAAACATGTTTTGACACTTTCAGCACACTGGGGTTAAGATCTGAGTGTGTGGGCTCTTCTGAGCCTTGTTGCTACATGGGGATTCAGTTGTCTGAAAAAACGCGTTTATTTCGGGCTGAAAAACACGTTTTGAAAAGTGTACTGTTACTGCCCCATAACTTACATGGGGTTGACCAAACTTGCAGAAACATGTTTATTTCTGCTGAAAAACATGTTTTGACACTTTCAGCACACTGGGGTTAAGATCTGAGTGTGTGGGCTCTTCTGAGCCTTGTTGCTACATGGGGATTCAGTTGTCTGAAAAAACGCGTTTATTTCGGGCTGAAAAACACGTTTTGAAAAGTGTACTGTTACTGCCCCATAACTTACATGGGGTTGACCAAACTTGCAGAAACATGTTTATTTCTGCTGAAAAACATGTTTTGACACTTTCAGCACACTGGGGTTAAGATCTGAGTGTGTGGGCTCTTCTGAGCCTTGCTGCTACATGGGGATTCAGTTGTCTGAAAAAACGCGTTTATTTCGGGCTGAAAAACACGTTTTGCAGAGTGTACTGTTACTGCCCCATAACTTACATGGGATTGACCAAACTTGCAGAAACATGTTTATTTCTGCTGAAAAACACGTTTTGACCCTTTCTGCACACTGGGGTTAAGAGCTGAGTGTGTGGGCTCTTCTGAGACTTGCTGCTACATGGGTATTCAGTTGTCTGAAAAAACGCGTTTATTTCGGGCTGAAAAACACGTTTTGAAAAGTGTACTGTTACTGCCCCATAACTTACATGGGGTTGACCAAACTTGCAGAAACATGTTTATTTCTGCTGAAAAACATGTTTTGACACTTTCAGCACACTGGGGTTAAGATCTGAGTGTGTGGGCTCTTCTGAGCCTTGTTGCTACATGGGGATTCAGTTGTCTGAAAAAAACGCGTTTATTTCGGGCTGAAAAACACGTTTTGAAAAGTGTACTGTTACTGCCCCATAACTTACATGGGGTTGACCAAACTTGCAGAAACATGTTTATTTCTGCTGAAAAACATGTTTTGACACTTTCAGCACACTGGGGTTAAGATCTGAGTGTGTGGGCTCTTCTGAGCCTTGCTGCTACATGGGTATTCAGTTGTCTGAAAAAACGCGTTTATTTCGGGCTGAAAAACACGTTTTGAAAAGTGTACTGTTACTGCCCCATAACTTACATGGGGTTGACCAAACTTGCAGAAACATGTTTATTTCTGCTGAAAAACATGTTTTGAACCTTTCTGCACACTGGGGTTAAGATCTGAGTGTGTGGGCTCTTCTGAGCCTTGCTGCTACATGGGGATTCAGTTGTCTGAAAAAACGCGTTTATTTCGGGCTGAAAAACACGTTTTGCAGAGTGTACTGTTACTGCCCCATAACTTACATGGGGTTGACCAAACTTGCAGAAACATGTTTATTTCTGCTGAAAAACATGTTTTGACACTTTCAGCACACTGGGGTTAAGATCTGAGTGTGTGGGCTCTTCTGAGCCTTGTTGCTACATGGGGATTCAGTTGTCTGAAAAAACGCGTTTATTTCGGGCTGAAAAACACGTTTTGAAAAGTGTACTGTAACTGCCCCATAACTTACATGGGGTTGACCAAACTTGCAGAAACATGTTTATTTCTGCTGAAAAACATGTTTTGACACTTTCAGCACACTGGGGTTAAGATCTGAGTGTGTGGGCTATTCTGAGCCTTGCTGCTACATGGGTATTCAGTTGTCTGAAAAAACGCGTTTATTTCGGGCTGAAAAACACGTTTTGAAAAGTGTACTGTTACTGCCCCATAACTTACATGGGGTTGACCAAACTTGCAGAAACATGTTTATTTCTGCTGAAAAACATGTTTTGACACTTTCAGCACACTGGGGTTAAGATCTGAGTGTGTGGGCTCTTCTGAGCCTTGCTGCTACATGGGGATTCAGTTGTCTGAAAAAACGCGTTTATTTCGGGCTGAAAAACACGTTTTGCAGAGTGTACTGTTACTGCCCCATAACTTACATGGGATTGACCAAACTTGCAGAAACATGTTTATTTCTGCTGAAAAACACGTTTTGACCCTTTCTGCACACTGGGGTTAAGAGCTGAGTGTGTGGGCTCTTCTGAGACTTGCTGCTACATGGGTATTCAGTTGTCTGAAAAAACGCGTTTATTTCGGGCTGAAAAACACGTTTTGAAAAGTGTACTGTTACTGCCCCATAACTTACATGGGGTTGACCAAACTTGCAGAAACATGTTTATTTCTGCTGAAAAACATGTTTTGACACTTTCAGCACACTGGGGTTAAGATCTGAGTGTGTGGGCTCTTCTGAGCCTTGTTGCTACATGGGGATTCAGTTGTCTGAAAAAACGCGTTTATTTCGGGCTGAAAAACACGTTTTGAAAAGTGTACTGTTACTGCCCCATAACTTACATGGGGTTGACCAAACTTGCAGAAACATGTTTATTTCTGCTGAAAAACATGTTTTGACACTTTCAGCACACTGGGGTTAAGATCTGAGTGTGTGGGCTCTTCTGAGCCTTGCTGCTACATGGGTATTCAGTTGTCTGAAAAAACGCGTTTATTTCGGGCTGAAAAACACGTTTTGAAAAGTGTACTGTTACTGCCCCATAACTTACATGGGGTTGACCAAACTTGCAGAAACATGTTTATTTCTGCTGAAAAACATGTTTTGAACCTTTCTGCACACTGGGGTTAAGATCTGAGTGTGTGGGCTCTTCTGAGCCTTGCTGCTACATGGGGATTCAGTTGTCTGAAAAAACGCGTTTATTTCGGGCTGAAAAACACGTTTTGCAGAGTGTACTGTTACTGCCCCATAACTTACATGGGGTTGACCAAACTTGCAGAAACATGTTTATTTCTGCTGAAAAACATGTTTTGACACTTTCAGCACACTGGGGTTAAGATCTGAGTGTGTGGGCTCTTCTGAGCCTTGTTGCTACATGGGGATTCAGTTGTCTGAAAAAACGCGTTTATTTCGGGCTGAAAAACACGTTTTGAAAAGTGTACTGTTACTGCCCCATAACTTACATGGGGTTGACCAAACTTGCAGAAACATGTTTATTTCTGCTGAAAAACATGTTTTGACACTTTCAGCACACTGGGGTTAAGATCTGAGTGTGTGGGCTATTCTGAGCCTTGCTGCTACATGGGGATTCAGTTGTCTGAAAAAACGCGTTTATTTCGGGCTGAAAAACACGTTTTGAAAAGTGTACTGTTACTGCCCCATAACTTACATGGGGTTGACCAAACTTGCAGAAACATGTTTATTTCTGCTGAAAAACATGTTTTGACACTTTCAGCACACTGGGGTTAAGATCTGAGTGTGTGGGCTCTTCTGAGCCTTGTTGCTACATGGGGATTCAGTTGTCTGAAAAAACGCGTTTATTTCGGGCTGAAAAACACGTTTTGAAAAGTGTACTGTTACTGCCCCATAACTTACATGGGGTTGACCAAACTTGCAGAAACATGTTTATTTCTGCTGAAAAACATGTTTTGACACTTTCAGCACACTGGGGTTAAGATCTGAGTGTGTGGGCTCTTCTGAGCCTTGTTGCTACATGGGGATTCAGTTGTCTGAAAAAACGCGTTTATTTCGGGCTGAAAAACACGTTTTGAAAAGTGTACTGTTACTGCCCCATAACTTACATGGGGTTGACCAAACTTGCAGAAACATGTTTATTTCTGCTGAAAAACATGTTTTGACACTTTCAGCACACTGGGGTTAAGATCTGAGTGTGTGGGCTCTTCTGAGCCTTGTTGCTACATGGGGATTCAGTTGTCTGAAAAAACGCGTTTATTTCGGGCTGAAAAACACGTTTTGAAAAGTGTACTGTTACTGCCCCATAACTTACATGGGGTTGACCAAACTTGCAGAAACATGTTTATTTCTGCTGAAAAACATGTTTTGAACCTTTCTGCACACTGGGGTTAAGATCTGAGTGTGTGGGCTCTTCTGAGCCTTGCTGCTACATGGGGATTCAGTTGTCTGAAAAAACGCGTTTATTTCGGGCTGAAAAACATGTTTTGCAGAGTGTACTGTTACTGCCCCATAACTTACATGGGGTTGACCAAACTTGCAGAAACATGTTTATTTCTGCTGAAAAACATGTTTTGACACTTTCAGCACACTGGGGTTAAGATCTGAGTGTGTGGGCTCTTCTGAGCCTTGTTGCTACATGAGGATTCAGTTGTCTGAAAAAACGCGTTTATTTCGGGCTGAAAAACACGTTTTGAAAAGTGTACTGTTACTGCCCCATAACTTACATGGGGTTGACCAAACTTGCAGAAACATGTTTATTTCTGCTGAAAAACATGTTTTGACACTTTCAGCACACTGGGGTTAAGATCTGAGTGTGTGGGCTATTCTGAGCCTTGCTGCTACATGGGTATTCAGTTGTCTGAAAAAACGCGTTTATTTCGGGCTGAAAAACACGTTTTGAAAAGTGTACTGTTACTGCCCCATAACTTACATGGGGTTGACCAAACTTGCAGAAACATGTTTATTTCTGCTGAAAAACATGTTTTGACACTTTCAGCACACTGGGGTTAAGATCTGAGTGTGTGGGCTCTTCTGAGCCTTGTTGCTACATGGGGATTCAGTTGTCTGAAAAAACGCGTTTATTTCGGGCTGAAAAACACGTTTTGAAAAGTGTACTGTTACTGCCCCATAACTTACATGGGGTTGACCAAACTTGCAGAAACATGTTTATTTCTGCTGAAAAACATGTTTTGACACTTTCAGCACACTGGGGTTAAGATCTGAGTGTGTGGGCTCTTCTGAGCCTTGTTGCTACATGGGGATTCAGTTGTCTGAAAAAACGCGTTTATTTCGGGCTGAAAAACACGTTTTGAAAAGTGTACTGTTACTGCCCCATAACTTACATGGGGTTGACCAAACTTGCAGAAACATGTTTATTTCTGCTGAAAAACATGTTTTGACACTTTCAGCACACTGGGGTTAAGATCTGAGTGTGTGGGCTCTTCTGAGCCTTGTTGCTACATGGGGATTCAGTTGTCTGAAAAAACGCGTTTATTTCGGGCTGAAAAACACGTTTTGAAAAGTGTACTGTTACTGCCCCATAACTTACATGGGGTTGACCAAACTTGCAGAAACATGTTTATTTCTGCTGAAAAACATGTTTTGACACTTTCAGCACACTGGGGTTAAGATCTGAGTGTGTGGGCTCTTCTGAGCCTTACTGCTACATGGGGATTCAGTTGTCTGAAAAAACGCGTTTATTTCGGGCTGAAAAACACGTTTTGCAGAGTGTACTGTTACTGCCCCATAACTTACATGGGGTTGACCAAACTTGCAGAAACATGTTTATTTCTGCTGAAAAACACGTTTTGACCCTTTCTGCACGCTGGGGTTAAGATCTGAGTGTGTGGGCTCTTCTGAGCCTTGCTGCTACATGGGTATTCAGTTGTCTGAAAAAACGCGTTTATTTCGGGCTGAAAAACACGTTTTGAAAAGTGTACTGTTACTGCCCCATAACTTACATGGGGTTGACCAAACTTGCAGAAACATGTTTATTTCTGCTGAAAAACATGTTTTGACACTTTCAGCACACTGGGGTTAAGATCTGAGTGTGTGGGCTCTTCTGAGCCTTGCTGCTACATGGGGATTCAGTTGTCTGAAAAAACGCGTTTATTTCGGGCTGAAAAACACGTTTTGCAGAGTGTACTGTTACTGCCCCATAACTTACATGGGGTTGACCAAACTTGCAGAAACATGTTTATTTCTGCTGAAAAACACGTTTTGACCCTTTCTGCACACTGGGGTTAAGATCTGAGTGTGTGGGCTCTTCTGAGCCTTGCTGCTACATGGGTATTCAGTTGTCTGAAAAAACGCGTTTATTTCGGGCTGAAAAACACGTTTTGAAAAGTGTACTGTTACTGCCCCATAACTTACATGGGGTTGACCAAACTTGCAGAAACATGTTTATTTCTGCTGAAAAACATGTTTTGACACTTTCAGCACACTGGGGTTAAGATCTGAGTGTGTGGGCTCTTCTGAGCCTTGTTGCTACATGGGGATTCAGTTGTCTGAAAAAACGCGTTTATTTCGGGCTGAAAAACACGTTTTGAAAAGTGTACTGTTACTGCCCCATAACTTACATGGGGTTGACCAAACTTGCAGAAACATGTTTATTTCTGCTGAAAAACATGTTTTGACACTTTCAGCACACTGGGGTTAAGATCTGAGTGTGTGGGCTCTTCTGAGCCTTGCTGCTACATGGGGATTCAGTTGTCTGAAAAAACGCGTTTATTTCGGGCTGAAAAACACGTTTTGCAGAGTGTACTGTTACTGCCCCATAACTTACATGGGATTGACCAAACTTGCAGAGACATGTTTATTTCTGCTGAAAAACACGTTTTGACCCTTTCTGCACACTGGGGTTAAGAGCTGAGTGTGTGGGCTCTTCTGAGACTTGCTGCTACATGGGTATTCAGTTGTCTGAAAAAACGCGTTTATTTCGGGCTGAAAAACACGTTTTGAAAAGTGTACTGTTACTGCCCCATAACTTACATGGGGTTGACCAAACTTGCAGAAACATGTTTATTTCTGCTGAAAAACATGTTTTGACACTTTCAGCACACTGGGGTTAAGATCTGAGTGTGTGGGCTCTTCTGAGCCTTGTTGCTACATGGGGATTCAGTTGTCTGAAAAAACGCGTTTATTTCGGGCTGAAAAACACGTTTTGAAAAGTGTACTGTTACTGCCCCATAACTTACATGGGGTTGACCAAACTTGCAGAAACATGTTTATTTCTGCTGAAAAACATGTTTTGACACTTTCAGCACACTGGGGTTAAGATCTGAGTGTGTGGGCTCTTCTGAGCCTTGCTGCTACATGGGTATTCAGTTGTCTGAAAAAACGCGTTTATTTCGGGCTGAAAAACACGTTTTGAAAAGTGTACTGTTACTGCCCCATAACTTACATGGGGTTGACCAAACTTGCAGAAACATGTTTATTTCTGCTGAAAAACATGTTTTGAACCTTTCTGCACACTGGGGTTAAGATCTGAGTGTGTGGGCTCTTCTGAGCCTTGCTGCTACATGGGGATTCAGTTGTCTGAAAAAACGCGTTTATTTCGGGCTGAAAAACACGTTTTGCAGAGTGTACTGTTACTGCCCCATAACTTACATGGGGTTGACCAAACTTGCAGAAACATGTTTATTTCTGCTGAAAAACATGTTTTGACACTTTCAGCACACTGGGGTTAAGATCTGAGTGTGTGGGCTCTTCTGAGCCTTGTTGCTACATGGGGATTCAGTTGTCTGAAAAAACGCGTTTATTTCGGGCTGAAAAACACGTTTTGAAAAGTGTACTGTTACTGCCCCATAACTTACATGGGGTTGACCAAACTTGCAGAAACATGTTTATTTCTGCTGAAAAACATGTTTTGACACTTTCAGCACACTGGGGTTAAGATCTGAGTGTGTGGGCTATTCTGAGCCTTGCTGCTACATGGGTATTCAGTTGTCTGAAAAAACGCGTTTATTTCGGGCTGAAAAACACGTTTTGAAAAGTGTACTGTTACTGCCCCATAACTTACATGGGGTTGACCAAACTTGCAGAAACATGTTTATTTCTGCTGAAAAACATGTTTTGACACTTTCAGCACACTGGGGTTAAGATCTGAGTGTGTGGGCTCTTCTGAGCCTTGTTGCTACATGGGGATTCAGTTGTCTGAAAAAACGCGTTTATTTCGGGCTGAAAAACACGTTTTGAAAAGTGTACTGTTACTGCCCCATAACTTACATGGGGTTGACCAAACTTGCAGAAACATGTTTATTTCTGCTGAAAAACATGTTTTGACACTTTCAGCACACTGGGGTTAAGATCTGAGTGTGTGGGCTCTTCTGAGCCTTGCTGCTACATGGGGATTCAGTTGTCTGAAAAAACGCGTTTATTTCGGGCTGAAAAACACGTTTTGCAGAGTGTACTGTTACTGCCCCATAACTTACATGGGGTTGACCAAACTTGCAGAAACATGTTTATTTCTGCTGAAAAACACGTTTTGACCCTTTCTGCACACTGGGGTTAAGATCTGAGTGTGTGGGCTCTTCTGAGCCTTGCTGCTACATGGGTATTCAGTTGTCTGAAAAAACGCGTTTATTTCGGGCTGAAAAACACGTTTTGAAAAGTGTACTGTTACTGCCCCATAACTTACATGGGGTTGACCAAACTTGCAGAAACATGTTTATTTCTGCTGAAAAACATGTTTTGACACTTTCAGCACACTGGGGTTAAGATCTGAGTGTGTGGGCTCTTCTGAGCCTTGTTGCTACATGGGGATTCAGTTGTCTGAAAAAACGCGTTTATTTCGGGCTGAAAAACACGTTTTGAAAAGTGTACTGTTACTGCCCCATAACTTACATGGGGTTGACCAAACTTGCTGAAACATGTTTATTTCTGCTGAAAAACATGTTTTGACACTTTCAGCACACTGGGGTTAAGAGCTGAGTGTGTGGGCTCTTCTGAGCCTTGCTGCTACATGGGTATTCAGTTGTCTGAAAAAACGCGTTTATTTCGGGCTGAAAAACACGTTTTGAAAAGTGTACTGTTACTGCCCCATAACTTACATGGGGTTGACCAAACTTGCAGAAACATGTTTATTTCTGCTGAAAAACATGTTTTGACACTTTCAGCACACTGGGGTTAAGATCTGAGTGTGTGGGCTCTTCTGAGCCTTGTTGCTACATGGGGATTCAGTTGTCTGAAAAAACGCGTTTATTTCGGGCTGAAAAACACGTTTTGAAAAGTGTACTGTTACTGCCCCATAACTTACATGGGGTTGACCAAACTTGCAGAAACATGTTTATTTCTGCTGAAAAACATGTTTTGACACTTTCAGCACACTGGGGTTAAGATCTGAGTGTGTGGGCTCTTCTGAGCCTTGTTGCTACATGGGGATTCAGTTGTCTGAAAAAACGCGTTTATTTCGGGCTGAAAAACACGTTTTGAAAAGTGTACTGTTACTGCCCCATAACTTACATGGGGTTGACCAAACTTGCAGAAACATGTTTATTTCTGCTGAAAAACATGTTTTGACACTTTCAGCACACTGGGGTTAAGATCTGAGTGTGTGGGCTCTTCTGAGCCTTGCTGCTACATGGGTATTCAGTTGTCTGAAAAAACGCGTTTATTTCGGGCTGAAAAACACGTTTTGAAAAGTGTACTGTTACTGCCCCATAACTTACATGGGGTTGACCAAACTTGCAGAAACATGTTTATTTCTGCTGAAAAACATGTTTTGAACCTTTCTGCACACTGGGGTTAAGATCTGAGTGTGTGGGCTCTTCTGAGCCTTGCTGCTACATGGGGATTCAGTTGTCTGAAAAAACGCGTTTATTTCGGGCTGAAAAACACGTTTTGCAGAGTGTACTGTTACTGCCCCATAACTTACATGGGGTTGACCAAACTTGCAGAAACATGTTTATTTCTGCTGAAAAACATGTTTTGACACTTTCAGCACACTGGGGTTAAGATCTGAGTGTGTGGGCTCTTCTGAGCCTTGTTGCTACATGGGGATTCAGTTGTCTGAAAAAACGCGTTTATTTCGGGCTGAAAAACACGTTTTGAAAAGTGTACTGTTACTGCCCCATAACTTACATGGGGTTGACCAAACTTGCAGAAACATGTTTATTTCTGCTGAAAAACATGTTTTGACACTTTCAGCACACTGGGGTTAAGATCTGAGTGTGTGGGCTATTCTGAGCCTTGCTGCTACATGGGGATTCAGTTGTCTGAAAAAACGCGTTTATTTCGGGCTGAAAAACACGTTTTGAAAAGTGTACTGTTACTGCCCCATAACTTACATGGGGTTGACCAAACTTGCAGAAACATGTTTATTTCTGCTGAAAAACATGTTTTGACACTTTCAGCACACTGGGGTTAAGATCTGAGTGTGTGGGCTCTTCTGAGCCTTGTTGCTACATGGGGATTCAGTTGTCTGAAAAAACGCGTTTATTTCGGGCTGAAAAACACGTTTTGAAAAGTGTACTGTTACTGCCCCATAACTTACATGGGGTTGACCAAACTTGCAGAAACATGTTTATTTCTGCTGAAAAACATGTTTTGACACTTTCAGCACACTGGGGTTAAGATCTGAGTGTGTGGGCTCTTCTGAGCCTTGTTGCTACATGGGGATTCAGTTGTCTGAAAAAACGCGTTTATTTCGGGCTGAAAAACACGTTTTGAAAAGTGTACTGTTACTGCCCCATAACTTACATGGGGTTGACCAAACTTGCAGAAACATGTTTATTTCTGCTGAAAAACATGTTTTGACACTTTCAGCACACTGGGGTTAAGATCTGAGTGTGTGGGCTCTTCTGAGCCTTGTTGCTACATGGGGATTCAGTTGTCTGAAAAAACGCGTTTATTTCGGGCTGAAAAACACGTTTTGAAAAGTGTACTGTTACTGCCCCATAACTTACATGGGGTTGACCAAACTTGCAGAAACATGTTTATTTCTGCTGAAAAACATGTTTTGAACCTTTCTGCACACTGGGGTTAAGATCTGAGTGTGTGGGCTCTTCTGAGCCTTGCTGCTACATGGGGATTCAGTTGTCTGAAAAAACGCGTTTATTTCGGGCTGAAAAACACGTTTTGCAGAGTGTACTGTTACTGCCCCATAACTTACATGGGGTTGACCAAACTTGCAGAAACATGTTTATTTCTGCTGAAAAACATGTTTTGACACTTTCAGCACACTGGGGTTAAGATCTGAGTGTGTGGGCTCTTCTGAGCCTTGTTGCTACATGAGGATTCAGTTGTCTGAAAAAACGCGTTTATTTCGGGCTGAAAAACACGTTTTGAAAAGTGTACTGTTACTGCCCCATAACTTACATGGGGTTGACCAAACTTGCAGAAACATGTTTATTTCTGCTGAAAAACATGTTTTGACACTTTCAGCACACTGGGGTTAAGATCTGAGTGTGTGGGCTATTCTGAGCCTTGCTGCTACATGGGTATTCAGTTGTCTGAAAAAACGCGTTTATTTCGGGCTGAAAAACACGTTTTGAAAAGTGTACTGTTACTGCCCCATAACTTACATGGGGTTGACCAAACTTGCAGAAACATGTTTATTTCTGCTGAAAAACATGTTTTGACACTTTCAGCACACTGGGGTTAAGATCTGAGTGTGTGGGCTCTTCTGAGCCTTGTTGCTACATGGGGATTCAGTTGTCTGAAAAAACGCGTTTATTTCGGGCTGAAAAACACGTTTTGAAAAGTGTACTGTTACTGCCCCATAACTTACATGGGGTTGACCAAACTTGCAGAAACATGTTTATTTCTGCTGAAAAACATGTTTTGACACTTTCAGCACACTGGGGTTAAGATCTGAGTGTGTGGGCTCTTCTGAGCCTTGTTGCTACATGGGGATTCAGTTGTCTGAAAAAACGCGTTTATTTCGGGCTGAAAAACACGTTTTGAAAAGTGTACTGTTACTGCCCCATAACTTACATGGGGTTGACCAAACTTGCAGAAACATGTTTATTTCTGCTGAAAAACATGTTTTGACACTTTCAGCACACTGGGGTTAAGATCTGAGTGTGTGGGCTCTTCTGAGCCTTGTTGCTACATGGGGATTCAGTTGTCTGAAAAAACGCGTTTATTTCGGGCTGAAAAACACGTTTTGAAAAGTGTACTGTTACTGCCCCATAACTTACATGGGGTTGACCAAACTTGCAGAAACATGTTTATTTCTGCTGAAAAACATGTTTTGACACTTTCAGCACACTGGGGTTAAGATCTGAGTGTGTGGGCTCTTCTGAGCCTTACTGCTACATGGGGATTCAGTTGTCTGAAAAAACGCGTTTATTTCGGGCTGAAAAACACGTTTTGCAGAGTGTACTGTTACTGCCCCATAACTTACATGGGGTTGACCAAACTTGCAGAAACATGTTTATTTCTGCTGAAAAACACGTTTTGACCCTTTCTGCACGCTGGGGTTAAGATCTGAGTGTGTGGGCTCTTCTGAGCCTTGCTGCTACATGGGTATTCAGTTGTCTGAAAAAACGCGTTTATTTCGGGCTGAAAAACACGTTTTGAAAAGTGTACTGTTACTGCCCCATAACTTACATGGGGTTGACCAAACTTGCAGAAACATGTTTATTTCTGCTGAAAAACATGTTTTGACACTTTCAGCACACTGGGGTTAAGATCTGAGTGTGTGGGCTCTTCTGAGCCTTGCTGCTACATGGGGATTCAGTTGTCTGAAAAAACGCGTTTATTTCGGGCTGAAAAACACGTTTTGCAGAGTGTACTGTTACTGCCCCATAACTTACATGGGGTTGACCAAACTTGCAGAAACATGTTTATTTCTGCTGAAAAACACGTTTTGACCCTTTCTGCACACTGGGGTTAAGATCTGAGTGTGTGGGCTCTTCTGAGCCTTGCTGCTACATGGGTATTCAGTTGTCTGAAAAAACGCGTTTATTTCGGGCTGAAAAACACGTTTTGAAAAGTGTACTGTTACTGCCCCATAACTTACATGGGGTTGACCAAACTTGCAGAAACATGTTTATTTCTGCTGAAAAACATGTTTTGACACTTTCAGCACACTGGGGTTAAGATCTGAGTGTGTGGGCTCTTCTGAGCCTTGTTGCTACATGGGGATTCAGTTGTCTGAAAAAACGCGTTTATTTCGGGCTGAAAAACACGTTTTGAAAAGTGTACTGTTACTGCCCCATAACTTACATGGGGTTGACCAAACTTGCAGAAACATGTTTATTTCTGCTGAAAAACATGTTTTGACACTTTCAGCACACTGGGGTTAAGATCTGAGTGTGTGGGCTCTTCTGAGCCTTGCTGCTACATGGGGATTCAGTTGTCTGAAAAAACGCGTTTATTTCGGGCTGAAAAACACGTTTTGCAGAGTGTACTGTTACTGCCCCATAACTTACATGGGATTAACCAAACTTGCAGAGACATGTTTATTTCTGCTGAAAAACACGTTTTGACCCTTTCTGCACACTGGGGTTAAGAGCTGAGTGTGTGGGCTCTTCTGAGACTTGCTGCTACATGGGTATTCAGTTGTCTGAAAAAACGCGTTTATTTCGGGCTGAAAAACACGTTTTGAAAAGTGTACTGTTACTGCCCCATAACTTACATGGGGTTGACCAAACTTGCAGAAACATGTTTATTTCTGCTGAAAAACATGTTTTGACACTTTCAGCACACTGGGGTTAAGATCTGAGTGTGTGGGCTCTTCTGAGCCTTGTTGCTACATGGGGATTCAGTTGTCTGAAAAAACGCGTTTATTTCGGGCTGAAAAACACGTTTTGAAAAGTGTACTGTTACTGCCCCATAACTTACATGGGGTTGACCAAACTTGCAGAAACATGTTTATTTCTGCTGAAAAACATGTTTTGACACTTTCAGCACACTGGGGTTAAGATCTGAGTGTGTGGGCTCTTCTGAGCCTTGCTGCTACATGGGTATTCAGTTGTCTGAAAAAACGCGTTTATTTCGGGCTGAAAAACACGTTTTGAAAAGTGTACTGTTACTGCCCCATAACTTACATGGGGTTGACCAAACTTGCAGAAACATGTTTATTTCTGCTGAAAAACATGTTTTGAACCTTTCTGCACACTGGGGTTAAGATCTGAGTGTGTGGGCTCTTCTGAGCCTTGCTGCTACATGGGGATTCAGTTGTCTGAAAAAACGCGTTTATTTCGGGCTGAAAAACACGTTTTGCAGAGTGTACTGTTACTGCCCCATAACTTACATGGGGTTGACCAAACTTGCAGAAACATGTTTATTTCTGCTGAAAAACATGTTTTGACACTTTCAGCACACTGGGGTTAAGATCTGAGTGTGTGGGCTCTTCTGAGCCTTGTTGCTACATGGGGATTCAGTTGTCTGAAAAAACGCGTTTATTTCGGGCTGAAAAACACGTTTTGAAAAGTGTACTGTTACTGCCCCATAACTTACATGGGGTTGACCAAACTTGCAGAAACATGTTTATTTCTGCTGAAAAACATGTTTTGACACTTTCAGCACACTGGGGTTAAGATCTGAGTGTGTGGGCTATTCTGAGCCTTGCTGCTACATGGGTATTCAGTTGTCTGAAAAAACGCGTTTATTTCGGGCTGAAAAACACGTTTTGAAAAGTGTACTGTTACTGCCCCATAACTTACATGGGGTTGACCAAACTTGCAGAAACATGTTTATTTCTGCTGAAAAACATGTTTTGACACTTTCAGCACACTGGGGTTAAGATCTGAGTGTGTGGGCTCTTCTGAGCCTTGTTGCTACATGGGGATTCAGTTGTCTGAAAAAACGCGTTTATTTCGGGCTGAAAAACACGTTTTGAAAAGTGTACTGTTACTGCCCCATAACTTACATGGGGTTGACCAAACTTGCAGAAACATGTTTATTTCTGCTGAAAAACATGTTTTGACACTTTCAGCACACTGGGGTTAAGATCTGAGTGTGTGGGCTCTTCTGAGCCTTGCTGCTACATGGGGATTCAGTTGTCTGAAAAAACGCGTTTATTTCGGGCTGAAAAACACGTTTTGCAGAGTGTACTGTTACTGCCCCATAACTTACATGGGGTTGACCAAACTTGCAGAAACATGTTTATTTCTGCTGAAAAACACGTTTTGACCCTTTCTGCACACTGGGGTTAAGATCTGAGTGTGTGGGCTCTTCTGAGCCTTGCTGCTACATGGGTATTCAGTTGTCTGAAAAAACGCGTTTATTTCGGGCTGAAAAACACGTTTTGAAAAGTGTACTGTTACTGCCCCATAACTTACATGGGGTTGACCAAACTTGCAGAAACATGTTTATTTCTGCTGAAAAACATGTTTTGACACTTTCAGCACACTGGGGTTAAGATCTGAGTGTGTGGGCTCTTCTGAGCCTTGTTGCTACATGGGGATTCAGTTGTCTGAAAAAACGCGTTTATTTCGGGCTGAAAAACACGTTTTGAAAAGTGTACTGTTACTGCCCCATAACTTACATGGGGTTGACCAAACTTGCTGAAACATGTTTATTTCTGCTGAAAAACATGTTTTGACACTTTCAGCACACTGGGGTTAAGAGCTGAGTGTGTGGGCTCTTCTGAGCCTTGCTGCTACATGGGTATTCAGTTGTCTGAAAAAACGCGTTTATTTCGGGCTGAAAAACACGTTTTGAAAAGTGTACTGTTACTGCCCCATACCTTACATGGGGTTGACCAAACTTGCAGAAACATGTTTATTTCTGCTGAAAAACATGTTTTGACACTTTCAGCACACTGGGGTTAAGATCTGAGTGTGTGGGCTCTTCTGAGCCTTGTTGCTACATGGGGATTCAGTTGTCTGAAAAAACGCGTTTATTTCGGGCTGAAAAACACGTTTTGAAAAGTGTACTGTTACTGCCCCATAACTTACATGGGGTTGACCAAACTTGCAGAAACATGTTTATTTCTGCTGAAAAACATGTTTTGACACTTTCAGCACACTGGGGTTAAGATCTGAGTGTGTGGGCTCTTCTGAGCCTTGCTGCTACATGGGGATTCAGTTGTCTGAAAAAACGCGTTTATTTCGGGCTGAAAAACACGTTTTGCAGAGTGTACTGTTACTGCCCCATAACTTACATGGGATTGACCAAACTTGCAGAGACATGTTTATTTCTGCTGAAAAACACGTTTTGACCCTTTCTGCACACTGGGGTTAAGAGCTGAGTGTGTGGGCTCTTCTGAGACTTGCTGCTACATGGGTATTCAGTTGTCTGAAAAAACGCGTTTATTTCGGGCTGAAAAACACGTTTTGAAAAGTGTACTGTTACTGCCCCATAACTTACATGGGGTTGACCAAACTTGCAGAAACATGTTTATTTCTGCTGAAAAACATGTTTTGACACTTTCAGCACACTGGGGTTAAGATCTGAGTGTGTGGGCTCTTCTGAGCCTTGTTGCTACATGGGGATTCAGTTGTCTGAAAAAACGCGTTTATTTCGGGCTGAAAAACACGTTTTGAAAAGTGTACTGTTACTGCCCCATAACTTACATGGGGTTGACCAAACTTGCAGAAACATGTTTATTTCTGCTGAAAAACATGTTTTGACACTTTCAGCACACTGGGGTTAAGATCTGAGTGTGTGGGCTCTTCTGAGCCTTGCTGCTACATGGGTATTCAGTTGTCTGAAAAAACGCGATTATTTCGGGCTGAAAAACACGTTTTGAAAAGTGTACTGTTACTGCCCCATAACTTACATGGGGTTGACCAAACTTGCAGAAACATGTTTATTTCTGCTGAAAAACATGTTTTGAACCTTTCTGCACACTGGGGTTAAGATCTGAGTGTGTGGGCTCTTCTGAGCCTTGCTGCTACATGGGGATTCAGTTGTCTGAAAAAACGCGTTTATTTCGGGCTGAAAAACACGTTTTGCAGAGTGTACTGTTACTGCCCCATAACTTACATGGGGTTGACCAAACTTGCAGAAACATGTTTATTTCTGCTGAAAAACATGTTTTGACACTTTCAGCACACTGGGGTTAAGATCTGAGTGTGTGGGCTCTTCTGAGCCTTGTTGCTACATGGGGATTCAGTTGTCTGAAAAAACGCGTTTATTTCGGGCTGAAAAACACGTTTTGAAAAGTGTACTGTTACTGCCCCATAACTTACATGGGGTTGACCAAACTTGCAGAAACATGTTTATTTCTGCTGAAAAACATGTTTTGACACTTTCAGCACACTGGGGTTAAGATCTGAGTGTGTGGGCTCTTCTGAGCCTTGTTGCTACATGGGGATTCAGTTGTCTGAAAAAACGCGTTTATTTCGGGCTGAAAAACACGTTTTGAAAAGTGTACTGTTACTGCCCCATAACTTACATGGGGTTGACCAAACTTGCAGAAACATGTTTATTTCTGCTGAAAAACATGTTTTGACACTTTCAGCACACTGGGGTTAAGATCTGAGTGTGTGGGCTCTTCTGAGCCTTGTTGCTACATGGGGATTCAGTTGTCTGAAAAAACGCGTTTATTTCGGGCTGAAAAACACGTTTTGAAAAGTGTACTGTTACTGCCCCATAACTTACATGGGGTTGACCAAACTTGCAGAAACATGTTTATTTCTGCTGAAAAACATGTTTTGACACTTTCAGCACACTGGGGTTAAGATCTGAGTGTGTGGGCTCTTCTGAGCCTTGCTGCTACATGGGGATTCAGTTGTCTGAAAAAACGCGTTTATTTCGGGCTGAAAAACACGTTTTGCAGAGTGTACTGTTACTGCCCCATAACTTACATGGGGTTGACCAAACTTGCAGAAACATGTTTATTTCTGCTGAAAAACACGTTTTGACCCTTTCTGCACACTGGGGTTAAGATCTGAGTGTGTGGGCTCTTCTGAGCCTTGCTGCTACATGGGTATTCAGTTGTCTGAAAAAACGCGTTTATTTCGGGCTGAAAAACACGTTTTGAAAAGTGTACTGTTACTGCCCCATAACTTACATGGGGTTGACCAAACTTGCAGAAACATGTTTATTTCTGCTGAAAAACATGTTTTGACACTTTCAGCACACTGGGGTTAAGATCTGAGTGTGTGGGCTCTTCTGAGCCTTGTTGCTACATGGGGATTCAGTTGTCTGAAAAAACGCGTTTATTTCGGGCTGAAAAACACGTTTTGAAAAGTGTACTGTTACTGCCCCATAACTTACATGGGGTTGACCAAACTTGCAGAAACATGTTTATTTCTGCTGAAAAACATGTTTTGACACTTTCAGCACACTGGGGTTAAGATCTGAGTGTGTGGGCTCTTCTGAGCCTTGTTGCTACATGGGGATTCAGTTGTCTGAAAAAACGCGTTTATTTCGGGCTGAAAAACACGTTTTGAAAAGTGTACTGTTACTGCCCCATAACTTACATGGGGTTGACCAAACTTGCAGAAACATGTTTATTTCTGCTGAAAAACATGTTTTGACACTTTCAGCACACTGGGGTTAAGATCTGAGTGTGTGGGCTCTTCTGAGCCTTGTTGCTACATGGGGATTCAGTTGTCTGAAAAAACGCGTTTATTTCGGGCTGAAAAACACGTTTTGAAAAGTGTACTGTTACTGCCCCATAACTTACATGGGGTTGACCAAACTTGCAGAAACATGTTTATTTCTGCTGAAAAACATGTTTTGACACTTTCAGCACACTGGGGTTAAGATCTGAGTGTGTGGGCTCTTCTGAGCCTTGCTGCTACATGGGGATTCAGTTGTCTGAAAAAACGCGTTTATTTCGGGCTGAAAAACACGTTTTGCAGAGTGTACTGTTACTGCCCCATAACTTACATGGGGTTGACCAAACTTGCAGAAACATGTTTATTTCTGCTGAAAAACACGTTTTGACCCTTTCTGCACACTGGGGTTAAGATCTGAGTGTGTGGGCTCTTCTGAGCCTTGCTGCTACATGGGTATTCAGTTGTCTGAAAAAACGCGTTTATTTCGGGCTGAAAAACACGTTTTGAAAAGTGTACTGTTACTGCCCCATAACTTACATGGGGTTGACCAAACTTGCAGAAACATGTTTATTTCTGCTGAAAAACATGTTTTGACACTTTCAGCACACTGGGGTTAAGATCTGAGTGTGTGGGCTCTTCTGAGCCTTGTTGCTACATGGGGATTCAGTTGTCTGAAAAAACGCGTTTATTTCGGGCTGAAAAACACGTTTTGAAAAGTGTACTGTTACTGCCCCATAACTTACATGGGGTTGACCAAACTTGCTGAAACATGTTTATTTCTGCTGAAAAACATGTTTTGACACTTTCAGCACACTGGGGTTAAGAGCTGAGTGTGTGGGCTCTTCTGAGCCTTGCTGCTACATGGGGATTCAGTTGTCTGAAAAAACGCGTTTATTTCGGGCTGAAAAACACGTTTTGAAAAGTGTACTGTTACTGCCTCATAACTTACATGGGGTTGACCAAACTTGCAGAAACATGTTTATTTCTGCTGAAAAACATGTTTTGACACTTTCAGCACACTGGGGTTAAGATCTGAGTGTGTGGGCTATTCTGAGCCTTGCTGCTACATGGGGATTCAGTTGTCTGAAAAAACGCGTTTATTTCGGGCTGAAAAACACGTTTTGAAAAGTGTACTGTTACTGCCCCATAACTTACATGGGGTTGACCAAACTTGCAGAAACATGTTTATTTCTGCTGAAAAACATGTTTTGACACTTTCAGCACACTGGGGTTAAGATCTGAGTGTGTGGGCTCTTCTGAGCCTTGTTGCTACATGGGGATTCAGTTGTCTGAAAAAACGCGTTTATTTCGGGCTGAAAAACACGTTTTGAAAAGTGTACTGTTACTGCCCCATAACTTACATGGGGTTGACCAAACTTGCAGAAACATGTTTATTTCTGCTGAAAAACATGTTTTGACACTTTCAGCACACTGGGGTTAAGATCTGAGTGTGTGGGCTCTTCTGAGCCTTGTTGCTACATGGGGATTCAGTTGTCTGAAAAAACGCGTTTATTTCGGGCTGAAAAACACGTTTTGAAAAGTGTACTGTTACTGCCCCATAACTTACATGGGGTTGACCAAACTTGCAGAAACATGTTTATTTCTGCTGAAAAACATGTTTTGACACTTTCAGCACACTGGGGTTAAGATCTGAGTGTGTGGGCTCTTCTGAGCCTTGTTGCTACATGGGGATTCAGTTGTCTGAAAAAACGCGTTTATTTCGGGCTGAAAAACACGTTTTGAAAAGTGTACTGTTACTGCCCCATAACTTACATGGGGTTGACCAAACTTGCAGAAACATGTTTATTTCTGCTGAAAAACATGTTTTGACACTTTCAGCACACTGGGGTTAAGATCTGAGTGTGTGGGCTCTTCTGAGCCTTGCTGCTACATGGGGATTCAGTTGTCTGAAAAAACGCGTTTATTTCGGGCTGAAAAACACGTTTTGCAGAGTGTACTGTTACTGCCCCATAACTTACATGGGATTGACCAAACTTGCAGAAACATGTTTATTTCTGCTGAAAAACACGTTTTGACCCTTTCTGCACACTGGGGTTAAGAGCTGAGTGTGTGGGCTCTTCTGAGACTTGCTGCTACATGGGTATTCAGTTGTCTGAAAAAACGCGTTTATTTCGGGCTGAAAAACACGTTTTGAAAAGTGTACTGTTACTGCCCCATAACTTACATGGGGTTGACCAAACTTGCAGAAACATGTTTATTTCTGCTGAAAAACATGTTTTGACACTTTCAGCACACTGGGGTTAAGATCTGAGTGTGTGGGCTCTTCTGAGCCTTGTTGCTACATGGGGATTCAGTTGTCTGAAAAAACGCGTTTATTTCGGGCTGAAAAACACGTTTTGAAAAGTGTACTGTTACTGCCCCATAACTTACATGGGGTTGACCAAACTTGCAGAAACATGTTTATTTCTGCTGAAAAACATGTTTTGACACTTTCAGCACACTGGGGTTAAGATCTGAGTGTGTGGGCTCTTCTGAGCCTTGCTGCTACATGGGGATTCAGTTGTCTGAAAAAACGCGTTTATTTCGGGCTGAAAAACACGTTTTGCAGAGTGTACTGTTACTGCCCCATAACTTACATGGGATTGACCAAACTTGCAGAAACATGTTTATTTCTGCTGAAAAACACGTTTTGACCCTTTCTGCACACTGGGGTTAAGAGCTGAGTGTGTGGGCTCTTCTGAGACTTGCTGCTACATGGGTATTCTGTTGTCTGAAAAAACGCGTTTATTTCGGGCTGAAAAACACGTTTTGAAAAGTGTACTGTTACTGCCCCATAACTTACATGGGGTTGACCAAACTTGCAGAAACATGTTTATTTCTGCTGAAAAACATGTTTTGACACTTTCAGCACACTGGGGTTAAGATCTGAGTGTGTGGGCTCTTCTGAGCCTTGTTGCTACATGGGTATTCAGTTGTCTGAAAAAACGCGTTTATTTCGGGCTGAAAAACACGTTTTGAAAAGTGTACTGTTACTGCCCCATAACTTACATGGGGTTGACCAAACTTGCAGAAACATGTTTATTTCTGCTGAAAAACATGTTTTGAACCTTTCTGCACACTGGGGTTAAGATCTGAGTGTGTGGGCTCTTCTGAGCCTTGCTGCTACATGGGGATTCAGTTGTCTGAAAAAACGCGTTTATTTCGGGCTGAAAAACACGTTTTGCAGAGTGTACTGTTACTGCCCCATAACTTACATGGGGTTGACCAAACTTGCAGAAACATGTTTATTTCTGCTGAAAAACATGTTTTGACACTTTCAGCACACTGGGGTTAAGATCTGAGTGTGTGGGCTCTTCTGAGCCTTGTTGCTACATGGGGATTCAGTTGTCTGAAAAAACGCGTTTATTTCGGGCTGAAAAACACGTTTTGAAAAGTGTACTGTTACTGCCCCATAACTTACATGGGGTTGACCAAACTTGCAGAAACATGTTTATTTCTGCTGAAAAACATGTTTTGACACTTTCAGCACACTGGGGTTAAGATCTGAGTGTGTGGGCTATTCTGAGCCTTGCTGCTACATGGGTATTCAGTTGTCTGAAAAAACGCGTTTATTTCGGGCTGAAAAACACGTTTTGAAAAGTGTACTGTTACTGCCCCATAACTTACATGGGGTTGACCAAACTTGCAGAAACATGTTTATTTCTGCTGAAAAACATGTTTTGACACTTTCAGCACACTGGGGTTAAGATCTGAGTGTGTGGGCTCTTCTGAGCCTTGTTGCTACATGGGGATTCAGTTGTCTGAAAAAACGCGTTTATTTCGGGCTGAAAAACACGTTTTGAAAAGTGTACTGTTACTGCCCCATAACTTACATGGGGTTGACCAAACTTGCAGAAACATGTTTATTTCTGCTGAAAAACATGTTTTGACACTTTCAGCACACTGGGGTTAAGATCTGAGTGTGTGGGCTCTTCTGAGCCTTGTTGCTACATGGGGATTCAGTTGTCTGAAAAAACGCGTTTATTTCGGGCTGAAAAACACGTTTTGAAAAGTGTACTGTTACTGCCCCATAACTTACATGGGGTTGACCAAACTTGCAGAAACATGTTTATTTCTGCTGAAAAACATGTTTTGACACTTTCAGCACACTGGGGTTAAGATCTGAGTGTGTGGGCTCTTCTGAGCCTTGTTGCTACATGGGGATTCAGTTGTCTGAAAAAACGCGTTTATTTCGGGCTGAAAAACACGTTTTGAAAAGTGTACTGTTACTGCCCCATAACTTACATGGGGTTGACCAAACTTGCAGAAACATGTTTATTTCTGCTGAAAAACATGTTTTGACACTTTCAGCACACTGGGGTTAAGATCTGAGTGTGTGGGCTCTTCTGAGCCTTACTGCTACATGGGGATTCAGTTGTCTGAAAAAACGCGTTTATTTCGGGCTGAAAAACACGTTTTGCAGAGTGTACTGTTACTGCCCCATAACTTACATGGGGTTGACCAAACTTGCAGAAACATGTTTATTTCTGCTGAAAAACACGTTTTGACCCTTTCTGCACGCTGGGGTTAAGATCTGAGTGTGTGGGCTCTTCTGAGCCTTGCTGCTACATGGGTATTCAGTTGTCTGAAAAAACGCGTTTATTTCGGGCTGAAAAACACGTTTTGAAAAGTGTACTGTTACTGCCCCATAACTTACATGGGGTTGACCAAACTTGCAGAAACATGTTTATTTCTGCTGAAAAACATGTTTTGACACTTTCAGCACACTGGGGTTAAGATCTGAGTGTGTGGGCTCTTCTGAGCCTTGCTGCTACATGGGGATTCAGTTGTCTGAAAAAACGCGTTTATTTCGGGCTGAAAAACACGTTTTGCAGAGTGTACTGTTACTGCCCCATAACTTACATGGGGTTGACCAAACTTGCAGAAACATGTTTATTTCTGCTGAAAAACACGTTTTGACCCTTTCTGCACACTGGGGTTAAGATCTGAGTGTGTGGGCTCTTCTGAGCCTTGCTGCTACATGGGTATTCAGTTGTCTGAAAAAACGCGTTTATTTCGGGCTGAAAAACACGTTTTGAAAAGTGTACTGTTACTGCCCCATAACTTACATGGGGTTGACCAAACTTGCAGAAACATGTTTATTTCTGCTGAAAAATATGTTTTGACACTTTCAGCACACTGGGGTTAAGATCTGAGTGTGTGGGCTCTTCTGAGCCTTGTTGCTACATGGGGATTCAGTTGTCTGAAAAAACGCGTTTATTTCGGGCTGAAAAACACGTTTTGAAAAGTGTACTGTTACTGCCCCATAACTTACATGGGGTTGACCAAACTTGCTGAAACATGTTTATTTCTGCTGAAAAACATGTTTTGACACTTTCAGCACACTGGGGTTAAGAGCTGAGTGTGTGGGCTCTTCTGAGCCTTGCTGCTACATGGGTATTCAGTTGTCTGAAAAAACGCGTTTATTTCGGGCTGAAAAACACGTTTTGAAAAGTGTACTGTTACTGCCCCATAACTTACATGGGGTTGACCAAACTTGCAGAAACATGTTTATTTCTGCTGAAAAACATGTTTTGACACTTTCAGCACACTGGGGTTAAGATCTGAGTGTGTGGGCTCTTCTGAGCCTTGTTGCTACATGGGGATTCAGTTGTCTGAAAAAACGCGTTTATTTCGGGCTGAAAAACACGTTTTGAAAAGTGTACTGTTACTGCCCCATAACTTACATGGGGTTGACCAAACTTGCAGAAACATGTTTATTTCTGCTGAAAAACATGTTTTGACACTTTCAGCACACTGGGGTTAAGATCTGAGTGTGTGGGCTCTTCTGAGCCTTGTTGCTACATGGGGATTCAGTTGTCTGAAAAAACGCGTTTATTTCGGGCTGAAAAACACGTTTTGAAAAGTGTACTGTTACTGCCCCATAACTTACATGGGGTTGACCAAACTTGCAGAAACATGTTTATTTCTGCTGAAAAACATGTTTTGACACTTTCAGCACACTGGGGTTAAGATCTGAGTGTGTGGGCTCTTCTGAGCCTTGCTGCTACATGGGTATTCAGTTGTCTGAAAAAACGCGTTTATTTCGGGCTGAAAAACACGTTTTGAAAAGTGTACTGTTACTGCCCCATAACTTACATGGGGTTGACCAAACTTGCAGAAACATGTTTATTTCTGCTGAAAAACATGTTTTGAACCTTTCTGCACACTGGGGTTAAGATCTGAGTGTGTGGGCTCTTCTGAGCCTTGCTGCTACATGGGGATTCAGTTGTCTGAAAAAACGCGTTTATTTCGGGCTGAAAAACACGTTTTGCAGAGTGTACTGTTACTGCCCCATAACTTACATGGGGTTGACCAAACTTGCAGAAACATGTTTATTTCTGCTGAAAAACATGTTTTGACACTTTCAGCACACTGGGGTTAAGATCTGAGTGTGTGGGCTCTTCTGAGCCTTGTTGCTACATGGGGATTCAGTTGTCTGAAAAAACGCGTTTATTTCGGGCTGAAAAACACGTTTTGAAAAGTGTACTGTTACTGCCCCATAACTTACATGGGGTTGACCAAACTTGCAGAAACATGTTTATTTCTGCTGAAAAACATGTTTTGACACTTTCAGCACACTGGGGTTAAGATCTGAGTGTGTGGGCTATTCTGAGCCTTGCTGCTACATGGGTATTCAGTTGTCTGAAAAAACGCGTTTATTTCGGGCTGAAAAACACGTTTTGAAAAGTGTACTGTTACTGCCCCATAACTTACATGGGGTTGACCAAACTTGCAGAAACATGTTTATTTCTGCTGAAAAACATGTTTTGACACTTTCAGCACACTGGGGTTAAGATCTGAGTGTGTGGGCTCTTCTGAGCCTTGTTGCTACATGGGGATTCAGTTGTCTGAAAAAACGCGTTTATTTCGGGCTGAAAAACACGTTTTGAAAAGTGTACTGTTACTGCCCCATAACTTACATGGGGTTGACCAAACTTGCAGAAACATGTTTATTTCTGCTGAAAAACATGTTTTGACACTTTCAGCACACTGGGGTTAAGATCTGAGTGTGTGGGCTCTTCTGAGCCTTGTTGCTACATGGGGATTCAGTTGTCTGAAAAAACGCGTTTATTTCGGGCTGAAAAACACGTTTTGAAAAGTGTACTGTTACTGCCCCATAACTTACATGGGGTTGACCAAACTTGCAGAAACATGTTTATTTCTGCTGAAAAACATGTTTTGACACTTTCAGCACACTGGGGTTAAGATCTGAGTGTGTGGGCTCTTCTGAGCCTTGCTGCTACATGGGGATTCAGTTGTCTGAAAAAACGCGTTTATTTCGGGCTGAAAAACACGTTTTGCAGAGTGTACTGTTACTGCCCCATAACTTACATGGGGTTGACCAAACTTGCAGAAACATGTTTATTTCTGCTGAAAAACACGTTTTGACCCTTTCTGCACACTGGGGTTAAGATCTGAGTGTGTGGGCTCTTCTGAGCCTTGCTGCTACATGGGTATTCAGTTGTCTGAAAAAACGCGTTTATTTCGGGCTGAAAAACACGTTTTGAAAAGTGTACTGTTACTGCCCCATAACTTACATGGGGTTGACCAAACTTGCAGAAACATGTTTATTTCTGCTGAAAAACATGTTTTGACACTTTCAGCACACTGGGGTTAAGATCTGAGTGTGTGGGCTCTTCTGAGCCTTGTTGCTACATGGGGATTCAGTTGTCTGAAAAAACGCGTTTATTTCGGGCTGAAAAACACGTTTTGAAAAGTGTACTGTTACTGCCCCATAACTTACATGGGGTTGACCAAACTTGCAGAAACATGTTTATTTCTGCTGAAAAACATGTTTTGACACTTTCAGCACACTGGGGTTAAGATCTGAGTGTGTGGGCTCTTCTGAGCCTTGCTGCTACATGGGTATTCAGTTGTCTGAAAAAACGCGTTTATTTCGGGCTGAAAAACACGTTTTGAAAAGTGTACTGTTACTGCCCCATAACTTACATGGGGTTGACCAAACTTGCAGAAACATGTTTATTTCTGCTGAAAAACATGTTTTGAACCTTTCTGCACACTGGGGTTAAGATCTGAGTGTGTGGGCTCTTCTGAGCCTTGCTGCTACATGGGGATTCAGTTGTCTGAAAAAACGCGTTTATTTCGTGCTGAAAAACACGTTTTGCAGAGTGTACTGTTACTGCCCCATAACTTACATGGGGTTGACCAAACTTGCAGAAACATGTTTATTTCTGCTGAAAAACATGTTTTGACACTTTCAGCACACTGGGGTTAAGATCTGAGTGTGTGGGCTCTTCTGAGCCTTGTTGCTACATGGGGATTCAGTTGTCTGAAAAAACGCGTTTATTTCGGGCTGAAAAACACGTTTTGAAAAGTGTACTGTTACTGCCCCATAACTTACATGGGGTTGACCAAACTTGCAGAAACATGTTTATTTCTGCTGAAAAACATGTTTTGACACTTTCAGCACACTGGGGTTAAGATCTGAGTGTGTGGGCTCTTCTGAGCCTTGTTGCTACATGGGGATTCAGTTGTCTGAAAAAACGCGTTTATTTCGGGCTGAAAAACACGTTTTGAAAAGTGTACTGTTACTGCCCCATAACTTACATGGGGTTGACCAAACTTGCAGAAACATGTTTATTTCTGCTGAAAAACACGTTTTGACCCTTTCTGCACACTGGGGTTAAGAGCTGAGTGTGTGGGCTCTTCTGAGACTTGCTGCTACATGGGTATTCAGTTGTCTGAAAAAACGCGTTTATTTCGGGCTGAAAAACACGTTTTGAAAAGTGTACTGTTACTGCCCCATAACTTACATGGGGTTGACCAAACTTGCAGAAACATGTTTATTTCTGCTGAAAAACATGTTTTGACACTTTCAGCACACTGGGGTTAAGATCTGAGTGTGTGGGCTCTTCTGAGCCTTGTTGCTACATGGGGATTCAGTTGTCTGAAAAAACGCGTTTATTTCGGGCTGAAAAACACGTTTTGCAGAGTGTACTGTTACTGCCCCATAACTTACATGGGATTGACCAAACTTGCAGAAACATGTTTATTTCTGCTGAAAAACACGTGTTGACCCTTTCTGCACACTGGGGTTAAGAGCTGAGTGTGTGGGCTCTTCTGAGACTTGCTGCTACATGGGTATTCAGTTGTCTGAAAAAACGCGTTTATTTCGGGCTGAAAAACACGTTTTGAAAAGTGTACTGTTACTGCCCCATAACTTACATGGGGTTGACCAAACTTGCAGAAACATGTTTATTTCTGCTGAAAAACATGTTTTGACACTTTCAGCACACTGGGGTTAAGAGCTGAGTGTGTGGGCTCTTCTGAGACTTGCTGCTACATGGGTATTCAGTTGTCTGAAAAAACGCGTTTATTTCGGGCTGAAAAACACGTTTTGAAAAGTGTACTGTTACTGCCCCATAACTTACATGGGGTTGACCAAACTTGCAGAAACATGTTTATTTCTGCTGAAAAACATGTTTTGACACTTTCAGCACACTGGGGTTAAGATCTGAGTGTGTGGGCTCTTCTGAGCCTTGCTGCTACATGGGTATTCAGTTGTCTGAAAAAACGCGTTTATTTCGGGCTGAAAAACACGTTTTGAAAAGTGTACTGTTACTGCCCCATAACTTACATGGGGTTGACCAAACTTGCAGAAACATGTTTATTTCTGCTGAAAAACATGTTTTGAACCTTTCTGCACACTGGGGTTAAGATCTGAGTGTGTGGGCTCTTCTGAGCCTTGCTGCTACATGGGGATTCAGTTTTCTGAAAAAACGCGTTTATTTCGGGCTGAAAAACACGTTTTGCAGAGTGTACTGTTACTGCCCCATAACTTACATGGGGTTGACCAAACTTGCAGAAACATGTTTATTTCTGCTGAAAAACATGTTTTGACACTTTCAGCACACTGGGGTTAAGATCTGAGTGTGTGGGCTCTTCTGAGCCTTGTTGCTACATGGGGATTCAGTTGTCTGAAAAAACGCGTTTATTTCGGGCTGAAAAACACGTTTTGAAAAGTGTACTGTTACTGCCCCATAACTTACATGGGGTTGACCAAACTTGCAGAAACATGTTTATTTCTGCTGAAAAACATGTTTTGACACTTTCAGCACACTGGGGTTAAGATCTGAGTGTGTGGGCTATTCTGAGCCTTGCTGCTACATGGGTATTCAGTTGTCTGAAAAAACGCGTTTATTTCGGGCTGAAAAACACGTTTTGAAAAGTGTACTGTTACTGCCCCATAACTTACATGGGGTTGACCAAACTTGCAGAAACATGTTTATTTCTGCTGAAAAACATGTTTTGACACTTTCAGCACACTGGGGTTAAGATCTGAGTGTGTGGGCTCTTCTGAGCCTTGTTGCTACATGGGGATTCAGTTGTCTGAAAAAACGCGTTTATTTCGGGCTGAAAAACACGTTTTGAAAAGTGTACTGTTACTGCCCCATAACTTACATGGGGTTGACCAAACTTGCAGAAACATGTTTATTTCTGCTGAAAAACATGTTTTGACACTTTCAGCACACTGGGGTTAAGATCTGAGTGTGTGGGCTCTTCTGAGCCTTGTTGCTACATGGGGATTCAGTTGTCTGAAAAAACGCGTTTATTTCGGGCTGAAAAACACGTTTTGAAAAGTGTACTGTTACTGCCCCATAACTTACATGGGGTTGACCAAACTTGCAGAAACATGTTTATTTCTGCTGAAAAACATGTTTTGACACTTTCAGCACACTGGGGTTAAGATCTGAGTGTGTGGGCTCTTCTGAGCCTTGTTGCTACATGGGGATTCAGTTGTCTGAAAAAACGCGTTTATTTCGGGCTGAAAAACACGTTTTGAAAAGTGTACTGTTACTGCCCCATAACTTACATGGGGTTGACCAAACTTGCAGAAACATGTTTATTTCTGCTGAAAAACATGTTTTGACACTTTCAGCACACTGGGGTTAAGATCTGAGTGTGTGGGCTCTTCTGAGCCTTGTTGCTACATGGGGATTCAGTTGTCTGAAAAAACGCGTTTATTTCGGGCTGAAAAACACGTTTTGAAAAGTGTACTGTTACTGCCCCATAACTTACATGGGGTTGACCAAACTTGCAGAAACATGTTTATTTCTGCTGAAAAACATGTTTTGACACTTTCAGCACACTGGGGTTAAGATCTGAGTGTGTGGGCTCTTCTGAGCCTTGTTGCTACATGGGGATTCAGTTGTCTGAAAAAACGCGTTTATTTCGGGCTGAAAAACACGTTTTGAAAAGTGTACTGTTACTGCCCCATAACTTACATGGGGTTGACCAAACTTGCAGAAACATGTTTATTTCTGCTGAAAAACATGTTTTGACACTTTCAGCACACTGGGGTTAAGATCTGAGTGTGTGGGCTCTTCTGAGCCTTGCTGCTACATGGGGATTCAGTTGTCTGAAAAAACGCGTTTATTTCGGGCTGAAAAACACGTTTTGCAGATTGTACTGTTACTGCCCCATAACTTACATGGGATTGACCAAACTTGCAGAAACATGTTTATTTCTGCTGAAAAACACGTTTTGACCCTTTCTGCACACTGGGGTTAAGAGCTGAGTGTGTGGGCTCTTCTGAGACTTGCTGCTACATGGGTATTCAGTTGTCTGAAAAAACGCGTTTATTTCGGGCTGAAAAACACGTTTTGAAAAGTGTACTGTTACTGCCCCATAACTTACATGGGGTTGACCAAACTTGCAGAAACATGTTTATTTCTGCTGAAAAACATGTTTTGACACTTTCAGCACACTGGGGTTAAGATCTGAGTGTGTGGGCTCTTCTGAGCCTTGCTGCTACATGGGTATTCAGTTGTCTGAAAAAACGCGTTTATTTCGGGCTGAAAAACACGTTTTGAAAAGTGTACTGTTACTGCCCCATAACTTACATGGGGTTGACCAAACTTGCAGAAACATGTTTATTTCTGCTGAAAAACATGTTTTGAACCTTTCTGCACACTGGGGTTAAGATCTGAGTGTGTGGGCTCTTCTGAGCCTTGCTGCTACATGGGGATTCAGTTGTCTGAAAAAACGCGTTTATTTCGGGCTGAAAAACACGTTTTGCAGAGTGTACTGTTACTGCCCCATAACTTACATGGGGTTGACCAAACTTGCAGAAACATGTTTATTTCTGCTGAAAAACATGTTTTGACACTTTCAGCACACTGGGGTTAAGATCTGAGTGTGTGGGCTCTTCTGAGCCTTGTTGCTACATGGGGATTCAGTTGTCTGAAAAAACGCGTTTATTTCGGGCTGAAAAACACGTTTTGAAAAGTGTACTGTTACTGCCCCATAACTTACATGGGGTTGACCAAACTTGCAGAAACATGTTTATTTCTGCTGAAAAACATGTTTTGACACTTTCAGCACACTGGGGTTAAGATCTGAGTGTGTGGGCTCTTCTGAGCCTTGTTGCTACATGGGGATTCAGTTGTCTGAAAAAACGCGTTTATTTCGGGCTGAAAAACACGTTTTGAAAAGTGTACTGTTACTGCCCCATAACTTACATGGGGTTGACCAAACTTGCAGAAACATGTTTATTTCTGCTGAAAAACATGTTTTGACACTTTCAGCACACTGGGGTTAAGATCTGAGTGTGTGGGCTCTTCTGAGCCTTGTTGCTACATGGGGATTCAGTTGTCTGAAAAAACGCGTTTATTTCGGGCTGAAAAACACGTTTTGAAAAGTGTACTGTTACTGCCCCATAACTTACATGGGGTTGACCAAACTTGCAGAAACATGTTTATTTCTGCTGAAAAACATGTTTTGACACTTTCAGCACACTGGGGTTAAGATCTGAGTGTGTGGGCTCTTCTGAGCCTTGCTGCTACATGGGGATTCAGTTGTCTGAAAAAACGCGTTTATTTCGGGCTGAAAAACACGTTTTGCAGAGTGTACTGTTACTGCCCCATAACTTACATGGGGTTGACCAAACTTGCAGAAACATGTTTATTTCTGCTGAAAAACACGTTTTGACCCTTTCTGCACACTGGGGTTAAGATCTGAGTGTGTGGGCTCTTCTGAGCCTTGCTGCTACATGGGTATTCAGTTGTCTGAAAAAACGCGTTTATTTCGGGCTGAAAAACACGTTTTGAAAAGTGTACTGTTACTGCCCCATAACTTACATGGGGTTGACCAAACTTGCAGAAACATGTTTATTTCTGCTGAAAAACATGTTTTGACACTTTCAGCACACTGGGGTTAAGATCTGAGTGTGTGGGCTCTTCTGAGCCTTGTTGCTACATGGGGATTCAGTTGTCTGAAAAAACGCGTTTATTTCGGGCTGAAAAACACGTTTTGAAAAGTGTACTGTTACTGCCCCATAACTTACATGGGGTTGACCAAACTTGCAGAAACATGTTTATTTCTGCTGAAAAACATGTTTTGACACTTTCAGCACACTGGGGTTAAGATCTGAGTGTGTGGGCTCTTCTGAGCCTTGCTGCTACATGGGTATTCAGTTGTCTGAAAAAACGCGTTTATTTCGGGCTGAAAAACACGTTTTGAAAAGTGTACTGTTACTGCCCCATAACTTACATGGGGTTGACCAAACTTGCAGAAACATGTTTATTTCTGCTGAAAAACATGTTTTGAACCTTTCTGCACACTGGGGTTAAGATCTGAGTGTGTGTGCTCTTCTGAGCCTTGCTGCTACATGGGGATTCAGTTGTCTGAAAAAACGCGTTTATTTCGGGCTGAAAAACACGTTTTGCAGAGTGTACTGTTACTGCCCCATAACTTACATGGGGTTGACCAAACTTGCAGAAACATGTTTATTTCTGTTGAAAAACATGTTTTGACACTTTCAGCACACTGGGGTTAAGATCTGAGTGTGTGGGCTCTTCTGAGCCTTGTTGCTACATGGGGATTCAGTTGTCTGAAAAAACGCGTTTATTTCGGGCTGAAAAACACGTTTTGAAAAGTGTACTGTTACTGCCCCATAACTTACATGGGGTTGACCAAACTTGCAGAAACATGTTTATTTCTGCTGAAAAACATGTTTTGACACTTTCAGCACACTGGGGTTAAGATCTGAGTGTGTGGGCTCTTCTGAGCCTTGTTGCTACATGGGGATTCAGTTGTCTGAAAAAACGCGTTTATTTCGGGCTGAAAAACACGTTTTGAAAAGTGTACTGTTACTGCCCCATAACTTACATGGGGTTGACCAAACTTGCAGAAACATGTTTATTTCTGCTGAAAAACACGTTTTGACCCTTTCTGCACACTGGGGTTAAGAGCTGAGTGTGTGGGCTCTTCTGAGACTTGCTGCTACATGGGTATTCAGTTGTCTGAAAAAACGCGTTTATTTCGGGCTGAAAAACACGTTTTGAAAAGTGTACTGTTACTGCCCCATAACTTACATGGGGTTGACCAAACTTGCAGAAACATGTTTATTTCTGCTGAAAAACATGTTTTGACACTTTCAGCACACTGGGGTTAAGATCTGAGTGTGTGGGCTCTTCTGAGCCTTGTTGCTACATGGGGATTCAGTTGTCTGAAAAAACGCGTTTATTTCGGGCTGAAAAACACGTTTTGCAGAGTGTACTGTTACTGCCCCATAACTTACATGGGATTGACCAAACTTGCAGAAACATGTTTATTTCTGCTGAAAAACACGTGTTGACCCTTTCTGCACACTGGGGTTAAGAGCTGAGTGTGTGGGCTCTTCTGAGACTTGCTGCTACATGGGTATTCAGTTGTCTGAAAAAACGCGTTTATTTCGGGCTGAAAAACACGTTTTGAAAAGTGTACTGTTACTGCCCCATAACTTACATGGGGTTGACCAAACTTGCAGAAACATGTTTATTTCTGCTGAAAAACATGTTTTGACACTTTCAGCACACTGGGGTTAAGATCTGAGTGTGTGGGCTCTTCTGAGCCTTGTTGCTACATGGGGATTCAGTTGTCTGAAAAAACGCGTTTATTTCGGGCTGAAAAACACGTTTTGAAAAGTGTACTGTTACTGCCCCATAACTTACATGGGGTTGACCAAACTTGCAGAAACATGTTTATTTCTGCTGAAAAACATGTTTTGACACTTTCAGCACACTGGGGTTAAGATCTGAGTGTGTGGGCTCTTCTGAGCCTTGCTGCTACATGGGTATTCAGTTGTCTGAAAAAACGCGTTTATTTCGGGCTGAAAAACACGTTTTGAAAAGTGTACTGTTACTGCCCCATAACTTACATGGGGTTGACCAAACTTGCAGAAACATGTTTATTTCTGCTGAAAAACATGTTTTGAACCTTTCTGCACACTGGGGTTAAGATCTGAGTGTGTGGGCTCTTCTGAGCCTTGCTGCTACATGGGGATTCAGTTTTCTGAAAAAACGCGTTTATTTCGGGCTGAAAAACACGTTTTGCAGAGTGTACTGTTACTGCCCCATAACTTACATGGGGTTGACCAAACTTGCAGAAACATGTTTATTTCTGCTGAAAAACATGTTTTGACACTTTCAGCACACTGGGGTTAAGATCTGAGTGTGTGGGCTCTTCTGAGCCTTGTTGCTACATGGGGATTCAGTTGTCTGAAAAAACGCGTTTATTTCGGGCTGAAAAACACGTTTTGAAAAGTGTACTGTTACTGCCCCATAACTTACATGGGGTTGACCAAACTTGCAGAAACATGTTTATTTCTGCTGAAAAACATGTTTTGACACTTTCAGCACACTGGGGTTAAGATCTGAGTGTGTGGGCTATTCTGAGCCTTGCTGCTACATGGGTATTCAGTTGTCTGAAAAAACGCGTTTATTTCGGGCTGAAAAACACGTTTTGAAAAGTGTACTGTTACTGCCCCATAACTTACATGGGGTTGACCAAACTTGCAGAAACATGTTTATTTCTGCTGAAAAACATGTTTTGACACTTTCAGCACACTGGGGTTAAGATCTGAGTGTGTGGGCTCTTCTGAGCCTTGTTGCTACATGGGGATTCAGTTGTCTGAAAAAACGCGTTTATTTCGGGCTGAAAAACACGTTTTGAAAAGTGTACTGTTACTGCCCCATAACTTACATGGGGTTGACCAAACTTGCAGAAACATGTTTATTTCTGCTGAAAAACATGTTTTGACACTTTCAGCACACTGGGGTTAAGATCTGAGTGTGTGGGCTCTTCTGAGCCTTGTTGCTACATGGGGATTCAGTTGTCTGAAAAAACGCGTTTATTTCGGGCTGAAAAACACGTTTTGAAAAGTGTACTGTTACTGCCCCATAACTTACATGGGGTTGACCAAACTTGCAGAAACATGTTTATTTCTGCTGAAAAACATGTTTTGACACTTTCAGCACACTGGGGTTAAGATCTGAGTGTGTGGGCTCTTCTGAGCCTTGTTGCTACATGGGGATTCAGTTGTCTGAAAAAACGCGTTTATTTCGGGCTGAAAAACACGTTTTGAAAAGTGTACTGTTACTGCCCCATAACTTACATGGGGTTGACCAAACTTGCAGAAACATGTTTATTTCTGCTGAAAAACATGTTTTGACACTTTCAGCACACTGGGGTTAAGATCTGAGTGTGTGGGCTCTTCTGAGCCTTGTTGCTACATGGGGATTCAGTTGTCTGAAAAAACGCGTTTATTTCGGGCTGAAAAACACGTTTTGAAAAGTGTACTGTTACTGCCCCATAACTTACATGGGGTTGACCAAACTTGCAGAAACATGTTTATTTCTGCTGAAAAACATGTTTTGACACTTTCAGCACACTGGGGTTAAGATCTGAGTGTGTGGGCTCTTCTGAGCCTTGTTGCTACATGGGGATTCAGTTGTCTGAAAAAACGCGTTTATTTCGGGCTGAAAAACACGTTTTGAAAAGTGTACTGTTACTGCCCCATAACTTACATGGGGTTGACCAAACTTGCAGAAACATGTTTATTTCTGCTGAAAAACATGTTTTGACACTTTCAGCACACTGGGGTTAAGATCTGAGTGTGTGGGCTCTTCTGAGCCTTGCTGCTACATGGGGATTCAGTTGTCTGAAAAAACGCGTTTATTTCGGGCTGAAAAACACGTTTTGAAAAGTGTACTGTTACTGCCCCATAACTTACATGGGGTTGACCAAACTTGCAGAAACATGTTTATTTCTGCTGAAAAACATGTTTTGACACTTTCAGCACACTGGGGTTAAGATCTGAGTGTGTGGGCTCTTCTGAGCCTTGCTGCTACATGGGTATTCAGTTGTCTGAAAAAACGCGTTTATTTCGGGCTGAAAAACACGTTTTGAAAAGTGTACTGTTACTGCCCCATAACTTACATGGGGTTGACCAAACTTGCAGAAACATGTTTATTTCTGCTGAAAAACATGTTTTGAACCTTTCTGCACACTGGGGTTAAGATCTGAGTGTGTGGGCTCTTCTGAGCCTTGCTGCTACATGGGGATTCAGTTGTCTGAAAAAACGCGTTTATTTCGGGCTGAAAAACACGTTTTGCAGAGTGTACTGTTACTGCCCCATAACTTACATGGGGTTGACCAAACTTGCAGAAACATGTTTATTTCTGCTGAAAAACATGTTTTGACACTTTCAGCACACTGGGGTTAAGATCTGAGTGTGTGGGCTCTTCTGAGCCTTGTTGCTACATGGGGATTCAGTTGTCTGAAAAAACGCGTTTATTTCGGGCTGAAAAACACGTTTTGAAAAGTGTACTGTTACTGCCCCATAACTTACATGGGGTTGACCAAACTTGCAGAAACATGTTTATTTCTGCTGAAAAACATGTTTTGACACTTTCAGCACACTGGGGTTAAGATCTGAGTGTGTGGGCTATTCTGAGCCTTGCTGCTACATGGGTATTCAGTTGTCTGAAAAAACGCGTTTATTTCGGGCTGAAAAACACGTTTTGAAAAGTGTACTGTTACTGCCCCATAACTTACATGGGGTTGACCAAACTTGCAGAAACATGTTTATTTCTGCTGAAAAACATGTTTTGACACTTTCAGCACACTGGGGTTAAGATCTGAGTGTGTGGGCTCTTCTGAGCCTTGCTGCTACATGGGGATTCAGTTGTCTGAAAAAACGCGTTTATTTCGGGCTGAAAAACACGTTTTGCAGAGTGTACTGTTACTGCCCCATAACTTACATGGGATTGACCAAACTTGCAGAAACATGTTTATTTCTGCTGAAAAACACGTTTTGACCCTTTCTGCACACTGGGGTTAAGAGCTGAGTGTGTGGGCTCTTCTGAGACTTGCTGCTACATGGGTATTCAGTTGTCTGAAAAAACGCGTTTATTTCGGGCTGAAAAACACGTTTTGAAAAGTGTACTGTTACTGCCCCATAACTTACATGGGGTTGACCAAACTTGCAGAAACATGTTTATTTCTGCTGAAAAACATGTTTTGACACTTTCAGCACACTGGGGTTAAGATCTGAGTGTGTGGGCTCTTCTGAGCCTTGTTGCTACATGGGTATTCAGTTGTCTGAAAAAACGCGTTTATTTCGGGCTGAAAAACACGTTTTGAAAAGTGTACTGTTACTGCCCCATAACTTACATGGGGTTGACCAAACTTGCAGAAACATGTTTATTTCTGCTGAAAAACATGTTTTGAACCTTTCTGCACACTGGGGTTAAGATCTGAGTGTGTGGGCTCTTCTGAGCCTTGCTGCTACATGGGGATTCAGTTGTCTGAAAAAACGCGTTTATTTCGGGCTGAAAAACACGTTTTGCAGAGTGTACTGTTACTGCCCCATAACTTACATGGGGTTGACCAAACTTGCAGAAACATGTTTATTTCTGCTGAAAAACATGTTTTGACACTTTCAGCACACTGGGGTTAAGATCTGAGTGTGTGGGCTCTTCTGAGCCTTGTTGCTACATGGGGATTCAGTTGTCTGAAAAAACGCGTTTATTTCGGGCTGAAAAACACGTTTTGAAAAGTGTACTGTTACTGCCCCATAACTTACATGGGGTTGACCAAACTTGCAGAAACATGTTTATTTCTGCTGAAAAACATGTTTTGACACTTTCAGCACACTGGGGTTAAGATCTGAGTGTGTGGGCTATTCTGAGCCTTGCTGCTACATGGGGATTCAGTTGTCTGAAAAAACGCGTTTATTTCGGGCTGAAAAACACGTTTTGAAAAGTGTACTGTTACTGCCCCATAACTTACATGGGGTTGACCAAACTTGCAGAAACATGTTTATTTCTGCTGAAAAACATGTTTTGACACTTTCAGCACACTGGGGTTAAGATCTGAGTGTGTGGGCTCTTCTGAGCCTTGTTGCTACATGGGGATTCAGTTGTCTGAAAAAACGCGTTTATTTCGGGCTGAAAAACACGTTTTGAAAAGTGTACTGTTACTGCCCCATAACTTACATGGGGTTGACCAAACTTGCAGAAACATGTTTATTTCTGCTGAAAAACATGTTTTGACACTTTCAGCACACTGGGGTTAAGATCTGAGTGTGTGGGCTCTTCTGAGCCTTGCTGCTACATGGGGATTCAGTTGTCTGAAAAAACGCGTTTATTTCGGGCTGAAAAACACGTTTTGCAGAGTGTACTGTTACTGCCCCATAACTTACATGGGGTTGACCAAACTTGCAGAAACATGTTTATTTCTGCTGAAAAACACGTTTTGACCCTTTCTGCACACTGGGGTTAAGATCTGAGTGTGTGGGCTCTTCTGAGCCTTGCTGCTACATGGGTATTCAGTTGTCTGAAAAAACGCGTTTATTTCGGGCTGAAAAACACGTTTTGAAAAGTGTACTGTTACTGCCCCATAACTTACATGGGGTTGACCAAACTTGCAGAAACATGTTTATTTCTGCTGAAAAACATGTTTTGACACTTTCAGCACACTGGGGTTAAGATCTGAGTGTGTGGGCTCTTCTGAGCCTTGTTGCTACATGGGTATTCAGTTGTCTGAAAAAACGCGTTTATTTCGGGCTGAAAAACACGTTTTGAAAAGTGTACTGTTACTGCCCCATAACTTACATGGGGTTGACCAAACTTGCAGAAACATGTTTATTTCTGCTGAAAAACATGTTTTGAACCTTTCTGCACACTGGGGTTAAGATCTGAGTGTGTGGGCTCTTCTGAGCCTTGCTGCTACATGGGGATTCAGTTGTCTGAAAAAACGCGTTTATTTCGGGCTGAAAAACACGTTTTGCAGAGTGTACTGTTACTGCCCCATAACTTACATGGGGTTGACCAAACTTGCAGAAACATGTTTATTTCTGCTGAAAAACATGTTTTGACACTTTCAGCACACTGGGGTTAAGATCTGAGTGTGTGGGCTCTTCTGAGCCTTGTTGCTACATGGGGATTCAGTTGTCTGAAAAAACGCGTTTATTTCGGGCTGAAAAACACGTTTTGAAAAGTGTACTGTTACTGCCCCATAACTTACATGGGGTTGACCAAACTTGCAGAAACATGTTTATTTCTGCTGAAAAACATGTTTTGACACTTTCAGCACACTGGGGTTAAGATCTGAGTGTGTGGGCTATTCTGAGCCTTGCTGCTACATGGGGATTCAGTTGTCTGAAAAAACGCGTTTATTTCGGGCTGAAAAACACGTTTTGAAAAGTGTACTGTTACTGCCCCATAACTTACATGGGGTTGACCAAACTTGCAGAAACATGTTTATTTCTGCTGAAAAACATGTTTTGACACTTTCAGCACACTGGGGTTAAGATCTGAGTGTGTGGGCTCTTCTGAGCCTTGTTGCTACATGGGGATTCAGTTGTCTGAAAAAACGCGTTTATTTCGGGCTGAAAAACACGTTTTGAAAAGTGTACTGTTACTGCCCCATAACTTACATGGGGTTGACCAAACTTGCAGAAACATGTTTATTTCTGCTGAAAAACACGTTTTGACCCTTTCTGCACACTGGGGTTAAGAGCTGAGTGTGTGGGCTCTTCTGAGCCTTGTTGCTACATGGGGATTCAGTTGTCTGAAAAAACGCGTTTATTTCGGGCTGAAAAACACGTTTTGAAAAGTGTACTGTTACTGACCCATAACTTACATGGGGTTGACCAAACTTGCAGAAACATGTTTATTTCTGCTGAAAAACATGTTTTGACACTTTCAGCACACTGGGGTTAAGATCTGAGTGTGTGGGCTCTTCTGAGCCTTGTTGCTACATGGGGATTCAGTTGTCTTAAAAAACGCGTTTATTTCGGGCTGAAAAACACGTTTTGAAAAGTGTACTGTTACTGCCCCATAACTTACATGGGGTTGACCAAACTTGCAGAAACATGTTTATTTCTGCTGAAAAACATGTTTTGACACTTTCAGCACACTGGGGTTAAGATCTGAGTGTGTGGGCTCTTCTGAGCCTTGTTGCTACATGGGGATTCAGTTGTCTGAAAAAACGCGTTTATTTCGGGCTGAAAAACACGTTTTGAAAAGTGTACTGTTACTGCCCCATAACTTACATGGGGTTGACCAAACTTGCAGAAACATGTTTATTTCTGCTGAAAAACATGTTTTGACACTTTCAGCACACTGGGGTTAAGATCTGAGTGTGTGGGCTCTTCTGAGCCTTACTGCTACATGGGGATTCAGTTGTCTGAAAAAACGCGTTTATTTCGGGCTGAAAAACACGTTTTGCAGAGTGTACTGTTACTGCCCCATAACTTACATGGGGTTGACCAAACTTGCAGAAACATGTTTATTTCTGCTGAAAAACACGTTTTGACCCTTTCTGCACGCTGGGGTTAAGATCTGAGTGTGTGGGCTCTTCTGAGCCTTGCTGCTACATGGGTATTCAGTTGTCTGAAAAAACGCGTTTATTTCGGGCTGAAAAACACGTTTTGAAAAGTGTACTGTTACTGCCCCATAACTTACATGGGGTTGACCAAACTTGCAGAAACATGTTTATTTCTGCTGAAAAACATGTTTTGACACTTTCAGCACACTGGGGTTAAGATCTGAGTGTGTGGGCTCTTCTGAGCCTTGCTGCTACATGGGGATTCAGTTGTCTGAAAAAACGCGTTTATTTCGGGCTGAAAAACACGTTTTGCAGAGTGTACTGTTACTGCCCCATAACTTACATGGGGTTGACCAAACTTGCAGAAACATGTTTATTTCTGCTGAAAAACACGTTTTGACCCTTTCTGCACACTGGGGTTAAGATCTGAGTGTGTGGGCTCTTCTGAGCCTTGCTGCTACATGGGTATTCAGTTGTCTGAAAAAACGCGTTTATTTCGGGCTGAAAAACACGTTTTGAAAAGTGTACTGTTACTGCCCCATAACTTACATGGGGTTGACCAAATTTGCAGAAACATGTTTATTTCTGCTGAAAAACATGTTTTGACACTTTCAGCACACTGGGGTTAAGATCTGAGTGTGTGGGCTCTTCTGAGCCTTGTTGCTACATGGGGATTCAGTTGTCTGAAAAAACGCGTTTATTTCGGGCTGAAAAACACGTTTTGAAAAGTGTACTGTTACTGCCCCATAACTTACATGGGGTTGACCAAACTTGCTGAAACATGTTTATTTCTGCTGAAAAACATGTTTTGACACTTTCAGCACACTGGGGTTAAGAGCTGAGTGTGTGGGCTCTTCTGAGCCTTGCTGCTACATGGGTATTCAGTTGTCTGAAAAAACGCGTTTATTTCGGGCTGAAAAACACGTTTTGAAAAGTGTACTGTTACTGCCCCATAACTTACATGGGGTTGACCAAACTTGCAGAAACATGTTTATTTCTGCTGAAAAACATGTTTTGACACTTTCAGCACACTGGGGTTAAGATCTGAGTGTGTGGGCTCTTCTGAGCCTTGTTGCTACATGGGGATTCAGTTGTCTGAAAAAACGCGTTTATTTCGGGCTGAAAAACACGTTTTGAAAAGTGTACTGTTACTGCCCCATAACTTACATGGGGTTGACCAAACTTGCAGAAACATGTTTATTTCTGCTGAAAAACATGTTTTGACACTTTCAGCACACTGGGGTTAAGATCTGAGTGTGTGGGCTCTTCTGAGCCTTGCTGCTACATGGGGATTCAGTTGTCTGAAAAAACGCGTTTATTTCGGGCTGAAAAACACGTTTTGCAGAGTGTACTGTTACTGCCCCATAACTTACATGGGATTGACCAAACTTGCAGAAACATGTTTATTTCTGCTGAAAAACACGTTTTGACCCTTTCTGCACACTGGGGTTAAGAGCTGAGTGTGTGGGCTCTTCTGAGACTTGCTGCTACATGGGTATTCAGTTGTCTGAAAAAACGCGTTTATTTCGGGCTGAAAAACACGTTTTGAAAAGTGTACTGTTACTGCCCCATAACTTACATGGGGTTGACCAAACTTGCAGAAACATGTTTATTTCTGCTGAAAAACATGTTTTGACACTTTCAGCACACTGGGGTTAAGATCTGAGTGTGTGGGCTCTTCTGAGCCTTGTTGCTACATGGGGATTCAGTTGTCTGAAAAAACGCGTTTATTTCGGGCTGAAAAACACGTTTTGAAAAGTGTACTGTTACTGCCCCATAACTTACATGGGGTTGACCAAACTTGCAGAAACATGTTTATTTCTGCTGAAAAACATGTTTTGACACTTTCAGCACACTGGGGTTAAGATCTGAGTGTGTGGGCTCTTCTGAGCCTTGTTGCTACATGGGGATTCAGTTGTCTGAAAAAACGCGTTTATTTCGGGCTGAAAAACACGTTTTGCAGAGTGTACTGTTACTGCCCCATAACTTACATGGGGTTGACCAAACTTGCAGAAACATGTTTATTTCTGCTGAAAAACATGTTTTGACACTTTCAGCACACTGGGGTTAAGATCTGAGTGTGTGGGCTCTTCTGAGCCTTGTTGCTACATGGGGATTCAGTTGTCTGAAAAAACGCGTTTATTTCGGGCTGAAAAACACGTTTTGAAAAGTGTACTGTTACTGCCCCATAACTTACATGGGGTTGACCAAACTTGCAGAAACATGTTTATTTCTGCTGAAAAACATGTTTTGACACTTTCAGCACACTGGGGTTAAGATCTGAGTGTGTGGGCTATTCTGAGCCTTGCTGCTACATGGGTATTCAGTTGTCTGAAAAAACGCGTTTATTTCGGGCTGAAAAACACGTTTTGAAAAGTGTACTGTTACTGCCCCATAACTTACATGGGGTTGACCAAACTTGCAGAAACATGTTTATTTCTGCTGAAAAACATGTTTTGACACTTTCAGCACACTGGGGTTAAGATCTGAGTGTGTGGGCTCTTCTGAGCCTTGTTGCTACATGGGGATTCAGTTGTCTGAAAAAACGCGTTTATTTCGGGCTGAAAAACACGTTTTGAAAAGTGTACTGTTACTGCCCCATAACTTACATGGGGTTGACCAAACTTGCAGAAACATGTTTATTTCTGCTGAAAAACATGTTTTGACACTTTCAGCACACTGGGGTTAAGATCTGAGTGTGTGGGCTCTTCTGAGCCTTGTTGCTACATGGGGATTCAGTTGTCTGAAAAAACGCGTTTATTTCGGGCTGAAAAACACGTTTTGAAAAGTGTACTGTTACTGCCCCATAACTTACATGGGGTTGACCAAACTTGCAGAAACATGTTTATTTCTGCTGAAAAACATGTTTTGACACTTTCAGCACACTGGGGTTAAGATCTGAGTGTGTGGGCTCTTCTGAGCCTTGTTGCTACATGGGGATTCAGTTGTCTGAAAAAACGCGTTTATTTCGGGCTGAAAAACACGTTTTGAAAAGTGTACTGTTACTGCCCCATAACTTACATGGGGTTGACCAAACTTGCAGAAACATGTTTATTTCTGCTGAAAAACATGTTTTGACACTTTCAGCACACTGGGGTTAAGATCTGAGTGTGTGGGCTCTTCTGAGCCTTACTGCTACATGGGGATTCAGTTGTCTGAAAAAACGCGTTTATTTCGGGCTGAAAAACACGTTTTGCAGAGTGTACTGTTACTGCCCCATAACTTACATGGGGTTGACCAAACTTGCAGAAACATGTTTATTTCTGCTGAAAAACATGTTTTGAACCTTTCTGCACACTGGGGTTAAGATCTGAGTGTGTGGGCTCTTCTGAGCCTTGCTGCTACATGGGGATTCAGTTTTCTGAAAAAACGCGTTTATTTCGGGCTGAAAAACACGTTTTGCAGAGTGTACTGTTACTGCCCCATAACTTACATGGGGTTGACCAAACTTGCAGAAACATGTTTATTTCTGCTGAAAAACATGTTTTGACACTTTCAGCACACTGGGGTTAAGATCTGAGTGTGTGGGCTCTTCTGAGCCTTGCTGCTACATGGGGATTCAGTTGTCTGAAAAAACGCGTTTATTTCGGGCTGAAAAACACGTTTTGAAAAGTGTACTGTTACTGCCCCATAACTTACATGGGGTTGACCAAACTTGCAGAAACATGTTTATTTCTGCTGAAAAACATGTTTTGACACTTTCAGCACACTGGGGTTAAGATCTGAGTGTGTGGGCTCTTCTGAGCCTTGTTGCTACATGGGGATTCAGTTGTCTGAAAAAACGCGTTTATTTCGGGCTGAAAAACACGTTTTGAAAAGTGTACTGTTACTGCCCCATAACTTACATGGGGTTGACCAAACTTGCAGAAACATGTTTATTTCTGCTGAAAAACATGTTTTGACACTTTCAGCACACTGGGGTTAAGATCTGAGTGTGTGGGCTCTTCTGAGCCTTGTTGCTACATGGGGATTCAGTTGTCTGAAAAAACGCGTTTATTTCGGGCTGAAAAACACGTTTTGAAAAGTGTACTGTTACTGCCCCATAACTTACATGGGGTTGACCAAACTTGCAGAAACATGTTTATTTCTGCTGAAAAACATGTTTTGACACTTTCAGCACACTGGGGTTAAGATCTGAGTGTGTGGGCTCTTCTGAGCCTTGTTGCTACATGGGGATTCAGTTGTCTGAAAAAACGCGTTTATTTCGGGCTGAAAAACACGTTTTGAAAAGTGTACTGTTACTGCCCCATAACTTACATGGGGTTGACCAAACTTGCAGAAACATGTTTATTTCTGCTGAAAAACATGTTTTGACACTTTCAGCACACTGGGGTTAAGATCTGAGTGTGTGGGCTCTTCTGAGCCTTGTTGCTACATGGGGATTCAGTTGTCTGAAAAAACGCGTTTATTTCGGGCTGAAAAACACGTTTTGAAAAGTGTACTGTTACTGCCCCATAACTTACATGGGGTTGACCAAACTTGCAGAAACATGTTTATTTCTGCTGAAAAACATGTTTTGACACTTTCAGCACACTGGGGTTAAGATCTGAGTGTGTGGGCTCTTCTGAGCCTTGTTGCTACATGGGGATTCAGTTGTCTGAAAAAACGCGTTTATTTCGGGCTGAAAAACACGTTTTGCAGAGTGTACTGTTACTGCCCCATAACTTACATGGGATTGACCAAACTTGCAGAAACATGTTTATTTCTGCTGAAAAACACGTTTTGACCCTTTCTGCACACTGGGGTTAAGAGCTGAGTGTGTGGGCTCTTCTGAGACTTGCTGCTACATGGGTATTCAGTTGTCTGAAAAAACGCGTTTATTTCGGGCTGAAAAACACGTTTTGAAAAGTGTACTGTTACTGCCCCATAACTTACATGGGGTTGACCAAACTTGCAGAAACATGTTTATTTCTGCTGAAAAACATGTTTTGACACTTTCAGCACACTGGGGTTAAGATCTGAGTGTGTGGGCTCTTCTGAGCCTTGCTGCTACATGGGTATTCAGTTGTCTGAAAAAACGCGTTTATTTCGGGCTGAAAAACACGTTTTGAAAAGTGTACTGTTACTGCCCCATAACTTACATGGGGTTGACCAAACTTGCAGAAACATGTTTATTTCTGCTGAAAAACATGTTTTGAACCTTTCTGCACACTGGGGTTAAGATCTGAGTGTGTGGGCTCTTCTGAGCCTTGCTGCTACATGGGGATTCAGTTGTCTGAAAAAACGCGTTTATTTCGGGCTGAAAAACACGTTTTGCAGAGTGTACTGTTACTGCCCCATAACTTACATGGGGTTGACCAAACTTGCAGAAACATGTTTATTTCTGCTGAAAAACATGTTTTGACACTTTCAGCACACTGGGGTTAAGATCTGAGTGTGTGGGCTCTTCTGAGCCTTGTTGCTACATGGGGATTCAGTTGTCTGAAAAAACGCGTTTATTTCGGGCTGAAAAACACGTTTTGAAAAGTGTACTGTTACTGACCCATAACTTACATGGGGTTGACCAAACTTGCAGAAACATGTTTATTTCTGCTGAAAAACATGTTTTGACACTTTCAGCACACTGGGGTTAAGATCTGAGTGTGTGGGCTCTTCTGAGCCTTGTTGCTACATGGGGATTCAGTTGTCTTAAAAAACGCGTTTATTTCGGGCTGAAAAACACGTTTTGAAAAGTGTACTGTTACTGCCCCATAACTTACATGGGGTTGACCAAACTTGCAGAAACATGTTTATTTCTGCTGAAAAACATGTTTTGACACTTTCAGCACACTGGGGTTAAGATCTGAGTGTGTGGGCTCTTCTGAGCCTTGTTGCTACATGGGGATTCAGTTGTCTGAAAAAACGCGTTTATTTCGGGCTGAAAAACACGTTTTGAAAAGTGTACTGTTACTGCCCCATAACTTACATGGGGTTGACCAAACTTGCAGAAACATGTTTATTTCTGCTGAAAAACATGTTTTGACACTTTCAGCACACTGGGGTTAAGATCTGAGTGTGTGGGCTCTTCTGAGCCTTACTGCTACATGGGGATTCAGTTGTCTGAAAAAACGCGTTTATTTCGGGCTGAAAAACACGTTTTGCAGAGTGTACTGTTACTGCCCCATAACTTACATGGGGTTGACCAAACTTGCAGAAACATGTTTATTTCTGCTGAAAAACACGTTTTGACCCTTTCTGCACGCTGGGGTTAAGATCTGAGTGTGTGGGCTCTTCTGAGCCTTGCTGCTACATGGGTATTCAGTTGTCTGAAAAAACGCGTTTATTTCGGGCTGAAAAACACGTTTTGAAAAGTGTACTGTTACTGCCCCATAACTTACATGGGGTTGACCAAACTTGCAGAAACATGTTTATTTCTGCTGAAAAACATGTTTTGACACTTTCAGCACACTGGGGTTAAGATCTGAGTGTGTGGGCTCTTCTGAGCCTTGCTGCTACATGGGGATTCAGTTGTCTGAAAAAACGCGTTTATTTCGGGCTGAAAAACACGTTTTGCAGAGTGTACTGTTACTGCCCCATAACTTACATGGGGTTGACCAAACTTGCAGAAACATGTTTATTTCTGCTGAAAAACACGTTTTGACCCTTTCTGCACACTGGGGTTAAGATCTGAGTGTGTGGGCTCTTCTGAGCCTTGCTGCTACATGGGTATTCAGTTGTCTGAAAAAACGCGTTTATTTCGGGCTGAAAAACACGTTTTGAAAAGTGTACTGTTACTGCCCCATAACTTACATGGGGTTGACCAAATTTGCAGAAACATGTTTATTTCTGCTGAAAAACATGTTTTGACACTTTCAGCACACTGGGGTTAAGATCTGAGTGTGTGGGCTCTTCTGAGCCTTGTTGCTACATGGGGATTCAGTTGTCTGAAAAAACGCGTTTATTTCGGGCTGAAAAACACGTTTTGAAAAGTGTACTGTTACTGCCCCATAACTTACATGGGGTTGACCAAACTTGCTGAAACATGTTTATTTCTGCTGAAAAACATGTTTTGACACTTTCAGCACACTGGGGTTAAGAGCTGAGTGTGTGGGCTCTTCTGAGCCTTGCTGCTACATGGGTATTCAGTTGTCTGAAAAAACGCGTTTATTTCGGGCTGAAAAACACGTTTTGAAAAGTGTACTGTTACTGCCCCATAACTTACATGGGGTTGACCAAACTTGCAGAAACATGTTTATTTCTGCTGAAAAACATGTTTTGACACTTTCAGCACACTGGGGTTAAGATCTGAGTGTGTGGGCTCTTCTGAGCCTTGTTGCTACATGGGGATTCAGTTGTCTGAAAAAACGCGTTTATTTCGGGCTGAAAAACACGTTTTGAAAAGTGTACTGTTACTGCCCCATAACTTACATGGGGTTGACCAAACTTGCAGAAACATGTTTATTTCTGCTGAAAAACATGTTTTGACACTTTCAGCACACTGGGGTTAAGATCTGAGTGTGTGGGCTCTTCTGAGCCTTGTTGCTACATGGGGATTCAGTTGTCTGAAAAAACGCGTTTATTTCGGGCTGAAAAACACGTTTTGCAGAGTGTACTGTTACTGCCCCATAACTTACATGGGGTTGACCAAACTTGCAGAAACATGTTTATTTCTGCTGAAAAACATGTTTTGACACTTTCAGCACACTGGGGTTAAGATCTGAGTGTGTGGGCTCTTCTGAGCCTTGTTGCTACATGGGGATTCAGTTGTCTTAAAAAACGCGTTTATTTCGGGCTGAAAAACACGTTTTGAAAAGTGTACTGTTACTGCCCCATAACTTACATGGGGTTGACCAAACTTGCAGAAACATGTTTATTTCTGCTGAAAAACATGTTTTGACACTTTCAGCACACTGGGGTTAAGATCTGAGTGTGTGGGCTCTTCTGAGCCTTGTTGCTACATGGGGATTCAGTTGTCTGAAAAAACGCGTTTATTTCGGGCTGAAAAACACGTTTTGAAAAGTGTACTGTTACTGCCCCATAACTTACATGGGGTTGACCAAACTTGCAGAAACATGTTTATTTCTGCTGAAAAACATGTTTTGACACTTTCAGCACACTGGGGTTAAGATCTGAGTGTGTGGGCTCTTCTGAGCCTTACTGCTACATGGGGATTCAGTTGTCTGAAAAAACGCGTTTATTTCGGGCTGAAAAACACGTTTTGCAGAGTGTACTGTTACTGCCCCATAACTTACATGGGGTTGACCAAACTTGCAGAAACATGTTTATTTCTGCTGAAAAACACGTTTTGACCCTTTCTGCACGCTGGGGTTAAGATCTGAGTGTGTGGGCTCTTCTGAGCCTTGCTGCTACATGGGTATTCAGTTGTCTGAAAAAACGCGTTTATTTCGGGCTGAAAAACACGTTTTGAAAAGTGTACTGTTACTGCCCCATAACTTACATGGGGTTGACCAAACTTGCAGAAACATGTTTATTTCTGCTGAAAAACATGTTTTGACACTTTCAGCACACTGGGGTTAAGATCTGAGTGTGTGGGCTCTTCTGAGCCTTGTTGCTACATGGGGATTCAGTTGTCTGAAAAAACGCGTTTATTTCGGGCTGAAAAACACGTTTTGCAGAGTGTACTGTTACTGCCCCATAACTTACATGGGGTTGACCAAACTTGCAGAAACATGTTTATTTCTGCTGAAAAACATGTTTTGACACTTTCAGCACACTGGGGTTAAGATCTGAGTGTGTGGGCTCTTCTGAGCCTTGTTGCTACATGGGGATTCAGTTGTCTTAAAAAACGCGTTTATTTCGGGCTGAAAAACACGTTTTGAAAAGTGTACTGTTACTGCCCCATAACTTACATGGGGTTGACCAAACTTGCAGAAACATGTTTATTTCTGCTGAAAAACATGTTTTGACACTTTCAGCACACTGGGGTTAAGATCTGAGTGTGTGGGCTCTTCTGAGCCTTGTTGCTACATGGGTATTCAGTTGTCTGAAAAAACGCGTTTATTTCGGGCTGAAAAACACGTTTTGAAAAGTGTACTGTTACTGCCCCATAACTTACATGGGGTTGACCAAACTTGCAGAAACATGTTTATTTCTGCTGAAAAACATGTTTTGACACTTTCAGCACACTGGGGTTAAGATCTGAGTGTGTGGGCTCTTCTGAGCCTTGCTGCTACATGGGGATTCAGTTGTCTGAAAAAACGCGTTTATTTCGGGCTGAAAAACACGTTTTGCAGAGTGTACTGTTACTGCCCCATAACTTACATGGGATTGACCAAACTTGCAGAAACATGTTTATTTCTGCTGAAAAACACGTTTTGACCCTTTCTGCACACTGGGGTTAAGAGCTGAGTGTGTGGGCTCTTCTGAGACTTGCTGCTACATGGGTATTCAGTTGTCTGAAAAAACGCGTTTATTTCGGGCTGAAAAACACGTTTTGAAAAGTGTACTGTTACTGCCCCATAACTTACATGGGGTTGACCAAACTTGCAGAAACATGTTTATTTCTGCTGAAAAACATGTTTTGACACTTTCAGCACACTGGGGTTAAGATCTGAGTGTGTGGGCTCTTCTGAGCCTTGTTGCTACATGGGTATTCAGTTGTCTGAAAAAACGCGTTTATTTCGGGCTGAAAAACACGTTTTGAAAAGTGTACTGTTACTGCCCCATAACTTACATGGGGTTGACCAAACTTGCAGAAACATGTTTATTTCTGCTGAAAAACATGTTTTGAACCTTTCTGCACACTGGGGTTAAGATCTGAGTGTGTGGGCTCTTCTGAGCCTTGCTGCTACATGGGGATTCAGTTGTCTGAAAAAACGCGTTTATTTCGGGCTGAAAAACACGTTTTGCAGAGTGTACTGTTACTGCCCCATAACTTACATGGGGTTGACCAAACTTGCAGAAACATGTTTATTTCTGCTGAAAAACATGTTTTGACACTTTCAGCACACTGGGGTTAAGATCTGAGTGTGTGGGCTCTTCTGAGCCTTGTTGCTACATGGGGATTCAGTTGTCTGAAAAAACGCGTTTATTTCGGGCTGAAAAACACGTTTTGAAAAGTGTACTGTTACTGCCCCATAACTTACATGGGGTTGACCAAACTTGCAGAAACATGTTTATTTCTGCTGAAAAACATGTTTTGACACTTTCAGCACACTGGGGTTAAGATCTGAGTGTGTGGGCTATTCTGAGCCTTGCTGCTACATGGGGATTCAGTTGTCTGAAAAAACGCGTTTATTTCGGGCTGAAAAACACGTTTTGAAAAGTGTACTGTTACTGCCCCATAACTTACATGGGGTTGACCAAACTTGCAGAAACATGTTTATTTCTGCTGAAAAACATGTTTTGACACTTTCAGCACACTGGGGTTAAGATCTGAGTGTGTGGGCTCTTCTGAGCCTTGTTGCTACATGGGGATTCAGTTGTCTGAAAAAACGCGTTTATTTCGGGCTGAAAAACACGTTTTGAAAAGTGTACTGTTACTGCCCCATAACTTACATGGGGTTGACCAAACTTGCAGAAACATGTTTATTTCTGCTGAAAAACATGTTTTGACACTTTCAGCACACTGGGGTTAAGATCTGAGTGTGTGGGCTCTTCTGAGCCTTGCTGCTACATGGGGATTCAGTTGTCTGAAAAAACGCGTTTATTTCGGGCTGAAAAACACGTTTTGCAGAGTGTACTGTTACTGCCCCATAACTTACATGGGGTTGACCAAACTTGCAGAAACATGTTTATTTCTGCTGAAAAACACGTTTTGACCCTTTCTGCACACTGGGGTTAAGATCTGAGTGTGTGGGCTCTTCTGAGCCTTGCTGCTACATGGGTATTCAGTTGTCTGAAAAAACGCGTTTATTTCGGGCTGAAAAACACGTTTTGAAAAGTGTACTGTTACTGCCCCATAACTTACATGGGGTTGACCAAACTTGCAGAAACATGTTTATTTCTGCTGAAAAACATGTTTTGACACTTTCAGCACACTGGGGTTAAGATCTGAGTGTGTGGGCTCTTCTGAGCCTTGTTGCTACATGGGTATTCAGTTGTCTGAAAAAACGCGTTTATTTCGGGCTGAAAAACACGTTTTGAAAAGTGTACTGTTACTGCCCCATAACTTACATGGGGTTGACCAAACTTGCAGAAACATGTTTATTTCTGCTGAAAAACATGTTTTGAACCTTTCTGCACACTGGGGTTAAGATCTGAGTGTGTGGGCTCTTCTGAGCCTTGCTGCTACATGGGGATTCAGTTGTCTGAAAAAACGCGTTTATTTCGGGCTGAAAAACACGTTTTGCAGAGTGTACTGTTACTGCCCCATAACTTACATGGGGTTGACCAAACTTGCAGAAACATGTTTATTTCTGCTGAAAAACATGTTTTGACACTTTCAGCACACTGGGGTTAAGATCTGAGTGTGTGGGCTCTTCTGAGCCTTGTTGCTACATGGGGATTCAGTTGTCTGAAAAAACGCGTTTATTTCGGGCTGAAAAACACGTTTTGAAAAGTGTACTGTTACTGCCCCATAACTTACATGGGGTTGACCAAACTTGCAGAAACATGTTTATTTCTGCTGAAAAACATGTTTTGACACTTTCAGCACACTGGGGTTAAGATCTGAGTGTGTGGGCTATTCTGAGCCTTGCTGCTACATGGGGATTCAGTTGTCTGAAAAAACGCGTTTATTTCGGGCTGAAAAACACGTTTTGAAAAGTGTACTGTTACTGCCCCATAACTTACATGGGGTTGACCAAACTTGCAGAAACATGTTTATTTCTGCTGAAAAACATGTTTTGACACTTTCAGCACACTGGGGTTAAGATCTGAGTGTGTGGGCTCTTCTGAGCCTTGTTGCTACATGGGGATTCAGTTGTCTGAAAAAACGCGTTTATTTCGGGCTGAAAAACACGTTTTGAAAAGTGTACTGTTACTGCCCCATAACTTACATGGGGTTGACCAAACTTGCAGAAACATGTTTATTTCTGCTGAAAAACACGTTTTGACCCTTTCTGCACACTGGGGTTAAGAGCTGAGTGTGTGGGCTCTTCTGAGCCTTGTTGCTACATGGGGATTCAGTTGTCTGAAAAAACGCGTTTATTTCGGGCTGAAAAACACGTTTTGAAAAGTGTACTGTTACTGACCCATAACTTACATGGGGTTGACCAAACTTGCAGAAACATGTTTATTTCTGCTGAAAAACATGTTTTGACACTTTCAGCACACTGGGGTTAAGATCTGAGTGTGTGGGCTCTTCTGAGCCTTGTTGCTACATGGGGATTCAGTTGTCTTAAAAAACGCGTTTATTTCGGGCTGAAAAACACGTTTTGAAAAGTGTACTGTTACTGCCCCATAACTTACATGGGGTTGACCAAACTTGCAGAAACATGTTTATTTCTGCTGAAAAACATGTTTTGACACTTTCAGCACACTGGGGTTAAGATCTGAGTGTGTGGGCTCTTCTGAGCCTTGTTGCTACATGGGGATTCAGTTGTCTGAAAAAACGCGTTTATTTCGGGCTGAAAAACACGTTTTGAAAAGTGTACTGTTACTGCCCCATAACTTACATGGGGTTGACCAAACTTGCAGAAACATGTTTATTTCTGCTGAAAAACATGTTTTGACACTTTCAGCACACTGGGGTTAAGATCTGAGTGTGTGGGCTCTTCTGAGCCTTACTGCTACATGGGGATTCAGTTGTCTGAAAAAACGCGTTTATTTCGGGCTGAAAAACACGTTTTGCAGAGTGTACTGTTACTGCCCCATAACTTACATGGGGTTGACCAAACTTGCAGAAACATGTTTATTTCTGCTGAAAAACACGTTTTGACCCTTTCTGCACGCTGGGGTTAAGATCTGAGTGTGTGGGCTCTTCTGAGCCTTGCTGCTACATGGGTATTCAGTTGTCTGAAAAAACGCGTTTATTTCGGGCTGAAAAACACGTTTTGAAAAGTGTACTGTTACTGCCCCATAACTTACATGGGGTTGACCAAACTTGCAGAAACATGTTTATTTCTGCTGAAAAACATGTTTTGACACTTTCAGCACACTGGGGTTAAGATCTGAGTGTGTGGGCTCTTCTGAGCCTTGCTGCTACATGGGGATTCAGTTGTCTGAAAAAACGCGTTTATTTCGGGCTGAAAAACACGTTTTGCAGAGTGTACTGTTACTGCCCCATAACTTACATGGGGTTGACCAAACTTGCAGAAACATGTTTATTTCTGCTGAAAAACACGTTTTGACCCTTTCTGCACACTGGGGTTAAGATCTGAGTGTGTGGGCTCTTCTGAGCCTTGCTGCTACATGGGTATTCAGTTGTCTGAAAAAACGCGTTTATTTCGGGCTGAAAAACACGTTTTGAAAAGTGTACTGTTACTGCCCCATAACTTACATGGGGTTGACCAAATTTGCAGAAACATGTTTATTTCTGCTGAAAAACATGTTTTGACACTTTCAGCACACTGGGGTTAAGATCTGAGTGTGTGGGCTCTTCTGAGCCTTGTTGCTACATGGGGATTCAGTTGTCTGAAAAAACGCGTTTATTTCGGGCTGAAAAACACGTTTTGAAAAGTGTACTGTTACTGCCCCATAACTTACATGGGGTTGACCAAACTTGCTGAAACATGTTTATTTCTGCTGAAAAACATGTTTTGACACTTTCAGCACACTGGGGTTAAGAGCTGAGTGTGTGGGCTCTTCTGAGCCTTGCTGCTACATGGGTATTCAGTTGTCTGAAAAAACGCGTTTATTTCGGGCTGAAAAACACGTTTTGAAAAGTGTACTGTTACTGCCCCATAACTTACATGGGGTTGACCAAACTTGCAGAAACATGTTTATTTCTGCTGAAAAACATGTTTTGACACTTTCAGCACACTGGGGTTAAGATCTGAGTGTGTGGGCTCTTCTGAGCCTTGTTGCTACATGGGGATTCAGTTGTCTGAAAAAACGCGTTTATTTCGGGCTGAAAAACACGTTTTGAAAAGTGTACTGTTACTGCCCCATAACTTACATGGGGTTGACCAAACTTGCAGAAACATGTTTATTTCTGCTGAAAAACATGTTTTGACACTTTCAGCACACTGGGGTTAAGATCTGAGTGTGTGGGCTCTTCTGAGCCTTGCTGCTACATGGGGATTCAGTTGTCTGAAAAAACGCGTTTATTTCGGGCTGAAAAACACGTTTTGCAGAGTGTACTGTTACTGCCCCATAACTTACATGGGATTGACCAAACTTGCAGAAACATGTTTATTTCTGCTGAAAAACACGTTTTGACCCTTTCTGCACACTGGGGTTAAGAGCTGAGTGTGTGGGCTCTTCTGAGACTTGCTGCTACATGGGTATTCAGTTGTCTGAAAAAACGCGTTTATTTCGGGCTGAAAAACACGTTTTGAAAAGTGTACTGTTACTGCCCCATAACTTACATGGGGTTGACCAAACTTGCAGAAACATGTTTATTTCTGCTGAAAAACATGTTTTGACACTTTCAGCACACTGGGGTTAAGATCTGAGTGTGTGGGCTCTTCTGAGCCTTGTTGCTACATGGGGATTCAGTTGTCTGAAAAAACGCGTTTATTTCGGGCTGAAAAACACGTTTTGAAAAGTGTACTGTTACTGCCCCATAACTTACATGGGGTTGACCAAACTTGCAGAAACATGTTTATTTCTGCTGAAAAACATGTTTTGACACTTTCAGCACACTGGGGTTAAGATCTGAGTGTGTGGGCTCTTCTGAGCCTTGTTGCTACATGGGGATTCAGTTGTCTGAAAAAACGCGTTTATTTCGGGCTGAAAAACACGTTTTGCAGAGTGTACTGTTACTGCCCCATAACTTACATGGGGTTGACCAAACTTGCAGAAACATGTTTATTTCTGCTGAAAAACATGTTTTGACACTTTCAGCACACTGGGGTTAAGATCTGAGTGTGTGGGCTCTTCTGAGCCTTGTTGCTACATGGGGATTCAGTTGTCTGAAAAAACGCGTTTATTTCGGGCTGAAAAACACGTTTTGAAAAGTGTACTGTTACTGCCCCATAACTTACATGGGGTTGACCAAACTTGCAGAAACATGTTTATTTCTGCTGAAAAACATGTTTTGACACTTTCAGCACACTGGGGTTAAGATCTGAGTGTGTGGGCTATTCTGAGCCTTGCTGCTACATGGGTATTCAGTTGTCTGAAAAAACGCGTTTATTTCGGGCTGAAAAACACGTTTTGAAAAGTGTACTGTTACTGCCCCATAACTTACATGGGGTTGACCAAACTTGCAGAAACATGTTTATTTCTGCTGAAAAACATGTTTTGACACTTTCAGCACACTGGGGTTAAGATCTGAGTGTGTGGGCTCTTCTGAGCCTTGTTGCTACATGGGGATTCAGTTGTCTGAAAAAACGCGTTTATTTCGGGCTGAAAAACACGTTTTGAAAAGTGTACTGTTACTGCCCCATAACTTACATGGGGTTGACCAAACTTGCAGAAACATGTTTATTTCTGCTGAAAAACATGTTTTGACACTTTCAGCACACTGGGGTTAAGATCTGAGTGTGTGGGCTCTTCTGAGCCTTGTTGCTACATGGGGATTCAGTTGTCTGAAAAAACGCGTTTATTTCGGGCTGAAAAACACGTTTTGAAAAGTGTACTGTTACTGCCCCATAACTTACATGGGGTTGACCAAACTTGCAGAAACATGTTTATTTCTGCTGAAAAACATGTTTTGACACTTTCAGCACACTGGGGTTAAGATCTGAGTGTGTGGGCTCTTCTGAGCCTTGTTGCTACATGGGGATTCAGTTGTCTGAAAAAACGCGTTTATTTCGGGCTGAAAAACACGTTTTGAAAAGTGTACTGTTACTGCCCCATAACTTACATGGGGTTGACCAAACTTGCAGAAACATGTTTATTTCTGCTGAAAAACATGTTTTGACACTTTCAGCACACTGGGGTTAAGATCTGAGTGTGTGGGCTCTTCTGAGCCTTACTGCTACATGGGGATTCAGTTGTCTGAAAAAACGCGTTTATTTCGGGCTGAAAAACACGTTTTGCAGAGTGTACTGTTACTGCCCCATAACTTACATGGGGTTGACCAAACTTGCAGAAACATGTTTATTTCTGCTGAAAAACATGTTTTGAACCTTTCTGCACACTGGGGTTAAGATCTGAGTGTGTGGGCTCTTCTGAGCCTTGCTGCTACATGGGGATTCAGTTTTCTGAAAAAACGCGTTTATTTCGGGCTGAAAAACACGTTTTGCAGAGTGTACTGTTACTGCCCCATAACTTACATGGGGTTGACCAAACTTGCAGAAACATGTTTATTTCTGCTGAAAAACATGTTTTGACACTTTCAGCACACTGGGGTTAAGATCTGAGTGTGTGGGCTCTTCTGAGCCTTGTTGCTACATGGGGATTCAGTTGTCTGAAAAAACGCGTTTATTTCGGGCTGAAAAACACGTTTTGAAAAGTGTACTGTTACTGCCCCATAACTTACATGGGGTTGACCAAACTTGCAGAAACATGTTTATTTCTGCTGAAAAACATGTTTTGACACTTTCAGCACACTGGGGTTAAGATCTGAGTGTGTGGGCTATTCTGAGCCTTGCTGCTACATGGGTATTCAGTTGTCTGAAAAAACGCGTTTATTTCGGGCTGAAAAACACGTTTTGAAAAGTGTACTGTTACTGCCCCATAACTTACATGGGGTTGACCAAACTTGCAGAAACATGTTTATTTCTGCTGAAAAACATGTTTTGACACTTTCAGCACACTGGGGTTAAGATCTGAGTGTGTGGGCTCTTCTGAGCCTTGTTGCTACATGGGGATTCAGTTGTCTGAAAAAACGCGTTTATTTCGGGCTGAAAAACACGTTTTGAAAAGTGTACTGTTACTGCCCCATAACTTACATGGGGTTGACCAAACTTGCAGAAACATGTTTATTTCTGCTGAAAAACATGTTTTGACACTTTCAGCACACTGGGGTTAAGATCTGAGTGTGTGGGCTCTTCTGAGCCTTGTTGCTACATGGGGATTCAGTTGTCTGAAAAAACGCGTTTATTTCGGGCTGAAAAACACGTTTTGAAAAGTGTACTGTTACTGCCCCATAACTTACATGGGGTTGACCAAACTTGCAGAAACATGTTTATTTCTGCTGAAAAACATGTTTTGACACTTTCAGCACACTGGGGTTAAGATCTGAGTGTGTGGGCTCTTCTGAGCCTTGTTGCTACATGGGGATTCAGTTGTCTGAAAAAACGCGTTTATTTCGGGCTGAAAAACACGTTTTGAAAAGTGTACTGTTACTGCCCCATAACTTACATGGGGTTGACCAAACTTGCAGAAACATGTTTATTTCTGCTGAAAAACATGTTTTGACACTTTCAGCACACTGGGGTTAAGATCTGAGTGTGTGGGCTCTTCTGAGCCTTGTTGCTACATGGGGATTCAGTTGTCTGAAAAAACGCGTTTATTTCGGGCTGAAAAACACGTTTTGAAAAGTGTACTGTTACTGCCCCATAACTTACATGGGGTTGACCAAACTTGCAGAAACATGTTTATTTCTGCTGAAAAACATGTTTTGACACTTTCAGCACACTGGGGTTAAGATCTGAGTGTGTGGGCTCTTCTGAGCCTTGTTGCTACATGGGGATTCAGTTGTCTGAAAAAACGCGTTTATTTCGGGCTGAAAAACACGTTTTGCAGAGTGTACTGTTACTGCCCCATAACTTACATGGGATTGACCAAACTTGCAGAAACATGTTTATTTCTGCTGAAAAACACGTTTTGACCCTTTCTGCACACTGGGGTTAAGAGCTGAGTGTGTGGGCTCTTCTGAGACTTGCTGCTACATGGGTATTCAGTTGTCTGAAAAAACGCGTTTATTTCGGGCTGAAAAACACGTTTTGAAAAGTGTACTGTTACTGCCCCATAACTTACATGGGGTTGACCAAACTTGCAGAAACATGTTTATTTCTGCTGAAAAACATGTTTTGACACTTTCAGCACACTGGGGTTAAGATCTGAGTGTGTGGGCTCTTCTGAGCCTTGCTGCTACATGGGTATTCAGTTGTCTGAAAAAACGCGTTTATTTCGGGCTGAAAAACACGTTTTGAAAAGTGTACTGTTACTGCCCCATAACTTACATGGGGTTGACCAAACTTGCAGAAACATGTTTATTTCTGCTGAAAAACATGTTTTGAACCTTTCTGCACACTGGGGTTAAGATCTGAGTGTGTGGGCTCTTCTGAGCCTTGCTGCTACATGGGGATTCAGTTGTCTGAAAAAACGCGTTTATTTCGGGCTGAAAAACACGTTTTGCAGAGTGTACTGTTACTGCCCCATAACTTACATGGGGTTGACCAAACTTGCAGAAACATGTTTATTTCTGCTGAAAAACATGTTTTGACACTTTCAGCACACTGGGGTTAAGATCTGAGTGTGTGGGCTCTTCTGAGCCTTGTTGCTACATGGGGATTCAGTTGTCTGAAAAAACGCGTTTATTTCGGGCTGAAAAACACGTTTTGAAAAGTGTACTGTTACTGACCCATAACTTACATGGGGTTGACCAAACTTGCAGAAACATGTTTATTTCTGCTGAAAAACATGTTTTGACACTTTCAGCACACTGGGGTTAAGATCTGAGTGTGTGGGCTCTTCTGAGCCTTGTTGCTACATGGGGATTCAGTTGTCTTAAAAAACGCGTTTATTTCGGGCTGAAAAACACGTTTTGAAAAGTGTACTGTTACTGCCCCATAACTTACATGGGGTTGACCAAACTTGCAGAAACATGTTTATTTCTGCTGAAAAACATGTTTTGACACTTTCAGCACACTGGGGTTAAGATCTGAGTGTGTGGGCTCTTCTGAGCCTTGTTGCTACATGGGGATTCAGTTGTCTGAAAAAACGCGTTTATTTCGGGCTGAAAAACACGTTTTGAAAAGTGTACTGTTACTGCCCCATAACTTACATGGGGTTGACCAAACTTGCAGAAACATGTTTATTTCTGCTGAAAAACATGTTTTGACACTTTCAGCACACTGGGGTTAAGATCTGAGTGTGTGGGCTCTTCTGAGCCTTACTGCTACATGGGGATTCAGTTGTCTGAAAAAACGCGTTTATTTCGGGCTGAAAAACACGTTTTGCAGAGTGTACTGTTACTGCCCCATAACTTACATGGGGTTGACCAAACTTGCAGAAACATGTTTATTTCTGCTGAAAAACACGTTTTGACCCTTTCTGCACGCTGGGGTTAAGATCTGAGTGTGTGGGCTCTTCTGAGCCTTGCTGCTACATGGGTATTCAGTTGTCTGAAAAAACGCGTTTATTTCGGGCTGAAAAACACGTTTTGAAAAGTGTACTGTTACTGCCCCATAACTTACATGGGGTTGACCAAACTTGCAGAAACATGTTTATTTCTGCTGAAAAACATGTTTTGACACTTTCAGCACACTGGGGTTAAGATCTGAGTGTGTGGGCTCTTCTGAGCCTTGCTGCTACATGGGGATTCAGTTGTCTGAAAAAACGCGTTTATTTCGGGCTGAAAAACACGTTTTGCAGAGTGTACTGTTACTGCCCCATAACTTACATGGGGTTGACCAAACTTGCAGAAACATGTTTATTTCTGCTGAAAAACACGTTTTGACCCTTTCTGCACACTGGGGTTAAGATCTGAGTGTGTGGGCTCTTCTGAGCCTTGCTGCTACATGGGTATTCAGTTGTCTGAAAAAACGCGTTTATTTCGGGCTGAAAAACACGTTTTGAAAAGTGTACTGTTACTGCCCCATAACTTACATGGGGTTGACCAAATTTGCAGAAACATGTTTATTTCTGCTGAAAAACATGTTTTGACACTTTCAGCACACTGGGGTTAAGATCTGAGTGTGTGGGCTCTTCTGAGCCTTGTTGCTACATGGGGATTCAGTTGTCTGAAAAAACGCGTTTATTTCGGGCTGAAAAACACGTTTTGAAAAGTGTACTGTTACTGCCCCATAACTTACATGGGGTTGACCAAACTTGCTGAAACATGTTTATTTCTGCTGAAAAACATGTTTTGACACTTTCAGCACACTGGGGTTAAGAGCTGAGTGTGTGGGCTCTTCTGAGCCTTGCTGCTACATGGGTATTCAGTTGTCTGAAAAAACGCGTTTATTTCGGGCTGAAAAACACGTTTTGAAAAGTGTACTGTTACTGCCCCATAACTTACATGGGGTTGACCAAACTTGCAGAAACATGTTTATTTCTGCTGAAAAACATGTTTTGACACTTTCAGCACACTGGGGTTAAGATCTGAGTGTGTGGGCTCTTCTGAGCCTTGTTGCTACATGGGGATTCAGTTGTCTGAAAAAACGCGTTTATTTCGGGCTGAAAAACACGTTTTGAAAAGTGTACTGTTACTGCCCCATAACTTACATGGGGTTGACCAAACTTGCAGAAACATGTTTATTTCTGCTGAAAAACATGTTTTGACACTTTCAGCACACTGGGGTTAAGATCTGAGTGTGTGGGCTCTTCTGAGCCTTGTTGCTACATGGGGATTCAGTTGTCTGAAAAAACGCGTTTATTTCGGGCTGAAAAACACGTTTTGCAGAGTGTACTGTTACTGCCCCATAACTTACATGGGGTTGACCAAACTTGCAGAAACATGTTTATTTCTGCTGAAAAACATGTTTTGACACTTTCAGCACACTGGGGTTAAGATCTGAGTGTGTGGGCTCTTCTGAGCCTTGTTGCTACATGGGGATTCAGTTGTCTTAAAAAACGCGTTTATTTCGGGCTGAAAAACACGTTTTGAAAAGTGTACTGTTACTGCCCCATAACTTACATGGGGTTGACCAAACTTGCAGAAACATGTTTATTTCTGCTGAAAAACATGTTTTGACACTTTCAGCACACTGGGGTTAAGATCTGAGTGTGTGGGCTCTTCTGAGCCTTGTTGCTACATGGGGATTCAGTTGTCTGAAAAAACGCGTTTATTTCGGGCTGAAAAACACGTTTTGAAAAGTGTACTGTTACTGCCCCATAACTTACATGGGGTTGACCAAACTTGCAGAAACATGTTTATTTCTGCTGAAAAACATGTTTTGACACTTTCAGCACACTGGGGTTAAGATCTGAGTGTGTGGGCTCTTCTGAGCCTTACTGCTACATGGGGATTCAGTTGTCTGAAAAAACGCGTTTATTTCGGGCTGAAAAACACGTTTTGCAGAGTGTACTGTTACTGCCCCATAACTTACATGGGGTTGACCAAACTTGCAGAAACATGTTTATTTCTGCTGAAAAACACGTTTTGACCCTTTCTGCACGCTGGGGTTAAGATCTGAGTGTGTGGGCTCTTCTGAGCCTTGCTGCTACATGGGTATTCAGTTGTCTGAAAAAACGCGTTTATTTCGGGCTGAAAAACACGTTTTGAAAAGTGTACTGTTACTGCCCCATAACTTACATGGGGTTGACCAAACTTGCAGAAACATGTTTATTTCTGCTGAAAAACATGTTTTGACACTTTCAGCACACTGGGGTTAAGATCTGAGTGTGTGGGCTCTTCTGAGCCTTGCTGCTACATGGGGATTCAGTTGTCTGAAAAAACGCGTTTATTTCGGGCTGAAAAACACGTTTTGCAGAGTGTACTGTTACTGCCCCATAACTTACATGGGGTTGACCAAACTTGCAGAAACATGTTTATTTCTGCTGAAAAACACGTTTTGACCCTTTCTGCACACTGGGGTTAAGATCTGAGTGTGTGGGCTCTTCTGAGCCTTGCTGCTACATGGGTATTCAGTTGTCTGAAAAAACGCGTTTATTTCGGGCTGAAAAACACGTTTTGAAAAGTGTACTGTTACTGCCCCATAACTTACATGGGGTTGACCAAATTTGCAGAAACATGTTTATTTCTGCTGAAAAACATGTTTTGACACTTTCAGCACACTGGGGTTAAGATCTGAGTGTGTGGGCTCTTCTGAGCCTTGTTGCTACATGGGGATTCAGTTGTCTGAAAAAACGCGTTTATTTCGGGCTGAAAAACACGTTTTGAAAAGTGTACTGTTACTGCCCCATAACTTACATGGGGTTGACCAAACTTGCTGAAACATGTTTATTTCTGCTGAAAAACATGTTTTGACACTTTCAGCACACTGGGGTTAAGAGCTGAGTGTGTGGGCTCTTCTGAGCCTTGCTGCTACATGGGTATTCAGTTGTCTGAAAAAACGCGTTTATTTCGGGCTGAAAAACACGTTTTGAAAAGTGTACTGTTACTGCCCCATAACTTACATGGGGTTGACCAAACTTGCAGAAACATGTTTATTTCTGCTGAAAAACATGTTTTGACACTTTCAGCACACTGGGGTTAAGATCTGAGTGTGTGGGCTCTTCTGAGCCTTGTTGCTACATGGGGATTCAGTTGTCTGAAAAAACGCGTTTATTTCGGGCTGAAAAACACGTTTTGAAAAGTGTACTGTTACTGCCCCATAACTTACATGGGGTTGACCAAACTTGCAGAAACATGTTTATTTCTGCTGAAAAACATGTTTTGACACTTTCAGCACACTGGGGTTAAGATCTGAGTGTGTGGGCTCTTCTGAGCCTTGTTGCTACATGGGGATTCAGTTGTCTGAAAAAACGCGTTTATTTCGGGCTGAAAAACACGTTTTGCAGAGTGTACTGTTACTGCCCCATAACTTACATGGGGTTGACCAAACTTGCAGAAACATGTTTATTTCTGCTGAAAAACATGTTTTGACACTTTCAGCACACTGGGGTTAAGATCTGAGTGTGTGGGCTCTTCTGAGCCTTGTTGCTACATGGGGATTCAGTTGTCTGAAAAAACGCGTTTATTTCGGGCTGAAAAACACGTTTTGAAAAGTGTACTGTTACTGCCCCATAACTTACATGGGGTTGACCAAACTTGCAGAAACATGTTTATTTCTGCTGAAAAACATGTTTTGACACTTTCAGCACACTGGGGTTAAGATCTGAGTGTGTGGGCTATTCTGAGCCTTGCTGCTACATGGGTATTCAGTTGTCTGAAAAAACGCGTTTATTTCGGGCTGAAAAACACGTTTTGAAAAGTGTACTGTTACTGCCCCATAACTTACATGGGGTTGACCAAACTTGCAGAAACATGTTTATTTCTGCTGAAAAACATGTTTTGACACTTTCAGCACACTGGGGTTAAGATCTGAGTGTGTGGGCTCTTCTGAGCCTTGTTGCTACATGGGGATTCAGTTGTCTGAAAAAACGCGTTTATTTCGGGCTGAAAAACACGTTTTGAAAAGTGTACTGTTACTGCCCCATAACTTACATGGGGTTGACCAAACTTGCAGAAACATGTTTATTTCTGCTGAAAAACATGTTTTGACACTTTCAGCACACTGGGGTTAAGATCTGAGTGTGTGGGCTCTTCTGAGCCTTGTTGCTACATGGGGATTCAGTTGTCTGAAAAAACGCGTTTATTTCGGGCTGAAAAACACGTTTTGAAAAGTGTACTGTTACTGCCCCATAACTTACATGGGGTTGACCAAACTTGCAGAAACATGTTTATTTCTGCTGAAAAACATGTTTTGACACTTTCAGCACACTGGGGTTAAGATCTGAGTGTGTGGGCTCTTCTGAGCCTTGTTGCTACATGGGGATTCAGTTGTCTGAAAAAACGCGTTTATTTCGGGCTGAAAAACACGTTTTGAAAAGTGTACTGTTACTGCCCCATAACTTACATGGGGTTGACCAAACTTGCAGAAACATGTTTATTTCTGCTGAAAAACATGTTTTGACACTTTCAGCACACTGGGGTTAAGATCTGAGTGTGTGGGCTCTTCTGAGCCTTACTGCTACATGGGGATTCAGTTGTCTGAAAAAACGCGTTTATTTCGGGCTGAAAAACACGTTTTGCAGAGTGTACTGTTACTGCCCCATAACTTACATGGGGTTGACCAAACTTGCAGAAACATGTTTATTTCTGCTGAAAAACATGTTTTGAACCTTTCTGCACACTGGGGTTAAGATCTGAGTGTGTGGGCTCTTCTGAGCCTTGCTGCTACATGGGGATTCAGTTTTCTGAAAAAACGCGTTTATTTCGGGCTGAAAAACACGTTTTGCAGAGTGTACTGTTACTGCCCCATAACTTACATGGGGTTGACCAAACTTGCAGAAACATGTTTATTTCTGCTGAAAAACATGTTTTGACACTTTCAGCACACTGGGGTTAAGATCTGAGTGTGTGGGCTCTTCTGAGCCTTGTTGCTACATGGGGATTCAGTTGTCTGAAAAAACGCGTTTATTTCGGGCTGAAAAACACGTTTTGAAAAGTGTACTGTTACTGCCCCATAACTTACATGGGGTTGACCAAACTTGCAGAAACATGTTTATTTCTGCTGAAAAACATGTTTTGACACTTTCAGCACACTGGGGTTAAGATCTGAGTGTGTGGGCTATTCTGAGCCTTGCTGCTACATGGGTATTCAGTTGTCTGAAAAAACGCGTTTATTTCGGGCTGAAAAACACGTTTTGAAAAGTGTACTGTTACTGCCCCATAACTTACATGGGGTTGACCAAACTTGCAGAAACATGTTTATTTCTGCTGAAAAACATGTTTTGACACTTTCAGCACACTGGGGTTAAGATCTGAGTGTGTGGGCTCTTCTGAGCCTTGTTGCTACATGGGGATTCAGTTGTCTGAAAAAACGCGTTTATTTCGGGCTGAAAAACACGTTTTGAAAAGTGTACTGTTACTGCCCCATAACTTACATGGGGTTGACCAAACTTGCAGAAACATGTTTATTTCTGCTGAAAAACATGTTTTGACACTTTCAGCACACTGGGGTTAAGATCTGAGTGTGTGGGCTCTTCTGAGCCTTGTTGCTACATGGGGATTCAGTTGTCTGAAAAAACGCGTTTATTTCGGGCTGAAAAACACGTTTTGAAAAGTGTACTGTTACTGCCCCATAACTTACATGGGGTTGACCAAACTTGCAGAAACATGTTTATTTCTGCTGAAAAACATGTTTTGACACTTTCAGCACACTGGGGTTAAGATCTGAGTGTGTGGGCTCTTCTGAGCCTTGTTGCTACATGGGGATTCAGTTGTCTGAAAAAACGCGTTTATTTCGGGCTGAAAAACACGTTTTGAAAAGTGTACTGTTACTGCCCCATAACTTACATGGGGTTGACCAAACTTGCAGAAACATGTTTATTTCTGCTGAAAAACATGTTTTGACACTTTCAGCACACTGGGGTTAAGATCTGAGTGTGTGGGCTCTTCTGAGCCTTGTTGCTACATGGGGATTCAGTTGTCTGAAAAAACGCGTTTATTTCGGGCTGAAAAACACGTTTTGAAAAGTGTACTGTTACTGCCCCATAACTTACATGGGGTTGACCAAACTTGCAGAAACATGTTTATTTCTGCTGAAAAACATGTTTTGACACTTTCAGCACACTGGGGTTAAGATCTGAGTGTGTGGGCTCTTCTGAGCCTTGTTGCTACATGGGGATTCAGTTGTCTGAAAAAACGCGTTTATTTCGGGCTGAAAAACACGTTTTGAAAAGTGTACTGTTACTGCCCCATAACTTACATGGGGTTGACCAAACTTGCAGAAACATGTTTATTTCTGCTGAAAAACATGTTTTGACACTTTCAGCACACTGGGGTTAAGATCTGAGTGTGTGGGCTCTTCTGAGCCTTGCTGCTACATGGGGATTCAGTTGTCTGAAAAAACGCGTTTATTTCGGGCTGAAAAACACGTTTTGCAGAGTGTACTGTTACTGCCCCATAACTTACATGGGATTGACCAAACTTGCAGAAACATGTTTATTTCTGCTGAAAAACACGTTTTGACCCTTTCTGCACACTGGGGTTAAGAGCTGAGTGTGTGGGCTCTTCTGAGACTTGCTGCTACATGGGTATTCAGTTGTCTGAAAAAACGCGTTTATTTCGGGCTGAAAAACACGTTTTGAAAAGTGTACTGTTACTGCCCCATAACTTACATGGGGTTGACCAAACTTGCAGAAACATGTTTATTTCTGCTGAAAAACATGTTTTGACACTTTCAGCACACTGGGGTTAAGATCTGAGTGTGTGGGCTCTTCTGAGCCTTGCTGCTACATGGGTATTCAGTTGTCTGAAAAAACGCGTTTATTTCGGGCTGAAAAACACGTTTTGAAAAGTGTACTGTTACTGCCCCATAACTTACATGGGGTTGACCAAACTTGCAGAAACATGTTTATTTCTGCTGAAAAACATGTTTTGAACCTTTCTGCACACTGGGGTTAAGATCTGAGTGTGTGGGCTCTTCTGAGCCTTGCTGCTACATGGGGATTCAGTTGTCTGAAAAAACGCGTTTATTTCGGGCTGAAAAACACGTTTTGCAGAGTGTACTGTTACTGCCCCATAACTTACATGGGGTTGACCAAACTTGCAGAAACATGTTTATTTCTGCTGAAAAACATGTTTTGACACTTTCAGCACACTGGGGTTAAGATCTGAGTGTGTGGGCTCTTCTGAGCCTTGTTGCTACATGGGGATTCAGTTGTCTGAAAAAACGCGTTTATTTCGGGCTGAAAAACACGTTTTGAAAAGTGTACTGTTACTGCCCCATAACTTACATGGGGTTGACCAAACTTGCAGAAACATGTTTATTTCTGCTGAAAAACATGTTTTGACACTTTCAGCACACTGGGGTTAAGATCTGAGTGTGTGGGCTATTCTGAGCCTTGCTGCTACATGGGTATTCAGTTGTCTGAAAAAACGCGTTTATTTCGGGCTGAAAAACACGTTTTGAAAAGTGTACTGTTACTGCCCCATAACTTACATGGGGTTGACCAAACTTGCAGAAACATGTTTATTTCTGCTGAAAAACATGTTTTGACACTTTCAGCACACTGGGGTTAAGATCTGAGTGTGTGGGCTCTTCTGAGCCTTGCTGCTACATGGGGATTCAGTTGTCTGAAAAAACGCGTTTATTTCGGGCTGAAAAACACGTTTTGCAGAGTGTACTGTTACTGCCCCATAACTTACATGGGATTGACCAAACTTGCAGAAACATGTTTATTTCTGCTGAAAAACACGTTTTGACCCTTTCTGCACACTGGGGTTAAGAGCTGAGTGTGTGGGCTCTTCTGAGACTTGCTGCTACATGGGTATTCAGTTGTCTGAAAAAACGCGTTTATTTCGGGCTGAAAAACACGTTTTGAAAAGTGTACTGTTACTGCCCCATAACTTACATGGGGTTGACCAAACTTGCAGAAACATGTTTATTTCTGCTGAAAAACATGTTTTGACACTTTCAGCACACTGGGGTTAAGATCTGAGTGTGTGGGCTCTTCTGAGCCTTGTTGCTACATGGGGATTCAGTTGTCTGAAAAAACGCGTTTATTTCGGGCTGAAAAACACGTTTTGAAAAGTGTACTGTTACTGCCCCATAACTTACATGGGGTTGACCAAACTTGCAGAAACATGTTTATTTCTGCTGAAAAACATGTTTTGACACTTTCAGCACACTGGGGTTAAGATCTGAGTGTGTGGGCTCTTCTGAGCCTTGCTGCTACATGGGTATTCAGTTGTCTGAAAAAACGCGTTTATTTCGGGCTGAAAAACACGTTTTGAAAAGTGTACTGTTACTGCCCCATAACTTACATGGGGTTGACCAAACTTGCAGAAACATGTTTATTTCTGCTGAAAAACATGTTTTGAACCTTTCTGCACACTGGGGTTAAGATCTGAGTGTGTGGGCTCTTCTGAGCCTTGCTGCTACATGGGGATTCAGTTGTCTGAAAAAACGCGTTTATTTCGGGCTGAAAAACACGTTTTGCAGAGTGTACTGTTACTGCCCCATAACTTACATGGGGTTGACCAAACTTGCAGAAACATGTTTATTTCTGCTGAAAAACATGTTTTGACACTTTCAGCACACTGGGGTTAAGATCTGAGTGTGTGGGCTCTTCTGAGCCTTGTTGCTACATGGGGATTCAGTTGTCTGAAAAAACGCGTTTATTTCGGGCTGAAAAACACGTTTTGAAAAGTGTACTGTTACTGCCCCATAACTTACATGGGGTTGACCAAACTTGCAGAAACATGTTTATTTCTGCTGAAAAACATGTTTTGACACTTTCAGCACACTGGGGTTAAGATCTGAGTGTGTGGGCTATTCTGAGCCTTGCTGCTACATGGGGATTCAGTTGTCTGAAAAAACGCGTTTATTTCGGGCTGAAAAACACGTTTTGAAAAGTGTACTGTTACTGCCCCATAACTTACATGGGGTTGACCAAACTTGCAGAAACATGTTTATTTCTGCTGAAAAACATGTTTTGACACTTTCAGCACACTGGGGTTAAGATCTGAGTGTGTGGGCTCTTCTGAGCCTTGTTGCTACATGGGGATTCAGTTGTCTGAAAAAACGCGTTTATTTCGGGCTGAAAAACACGTTTTGAAAAGTGTACTGTTACTGCCCCATAACTTACATGGGGTTGACCAAACTTGCAGAAACATGTTTATTTCTGCTGAAAAACACGTTTTGACCCTTTCTGCACACTGGGGTTAAGAGCTGAGTGTGTGGGCTCTTCTGAGACTTGCTGCTACATGGGTATTCAGTTGTCTGAAAAAACGCGTTTATTTCGGGCTGAAAAACACGTTTTGAAAAGTGTACTGTTACTGCCCCATAACTTACATGGGGTTGACCAAACTTGCAGAAACATGTTTATTTCTGCTGAAAAACATGTTTTGACACTTTCAGCACACTGGGGTTAAGATCTGAGTGTGTGGGCTCTTCTGAGCCTTGTTGCTACATGGGGATTCAGTTGTCTGAAAAAACGCGTTTATTTCGGGCTGAAAAACACGTTTTGAAAAGTGTACTGTTACTGCCCCATAACTTACATGGGGTTGACCAAACTTGCAGAAACATGTTTATTTCTGCTGAAAAACATGTTTTGACACTTTCAGCACACTGGGGTTAAGATCTGAGTGTGTGGGCTCTTCTGAGCCTTGTTGCTACATGGGGATTCAGTTGTCTGAAAAAACGCGTTTATTTCGGGCTGAAAAACACGTTTTGAAAAGTGTACTGTTACTGCCCCATAACTTACATGGGGTTGACCAAACTTGCAGAAACATGTTTATTTCTGCTGAAAAACATGTTTTGACACTTTCAGCACACTGGGGTTAAGATCTGAGTGTGTGGGCTCTTCTGAGCCTTACTGCTACATGGGGATTCAGTTGTCTGAAAAAACGCGTTTATTTCGGGCTGAAAAACACGTTTTGCAGAGTGTACTGTTACTGCCCCATAACTTACATGGGGTTGACCAAACTTGCAGAAACATGTTTATTTCTGCTGAAAAACACGTTTTGACCCTTTCTGCACGCTGGGGTTAAGATCTGAGTGTGTGGGCTCTTCTGAGCCTTGCTGCTACATGGGTATTCAGTTGTCTGAAAAAACGCGTTTATTTCGGGCTGAAAAACACGTTTTGAAAAGTGTACTGTTACTGCCCCATAACTTACATGGGGTTGACCAAACTTGCAGAAACATGTTTATTTCTGCTGAAAAACATGTTTTGACACTTTCAGCACACTGGGGTTAAGATCTGAGTGTGTGGGCTCTTCTGAGCCTTGTTGCTACATGGGGATTCAGTTGTCTGAAAAAACGCGTTTATTTCGGGCTGAAAAACACGTTTTGAAAAGTGTACTGTTACTGCCCCATAACTTACATGGGGTTGACCAAACTTGCAGAAACATGTTTATTTCTGCTGAAAAACATGTTTTGACACTTTCTGCACACTGGGGTTAAGAGCTGAGTGTGTGGGCTCTTTTGAGCCTTTCAGTTACATAGGGATTCAGTTGTCTGAAAAAACACGTTTATTTCGGGCTGAAAAACACGTTTTCAAAAGTGTGCTGTTACTGCCCCATAACTTACATGGGGGTGACCAAACTTGCAGAAACATGTTTATTTCTGCTGAAAAACATGTTTTGAACCTTTCTGCACACTGGGGTTAAGATCTGAGTGTGTGGGCTCTTCTGAGCCTTGCTGCTACATGGGGATTCAGTTGTCTGAAAAAACGCGTTTATTTCGGGCTGAAAAACACGTTTTGCAGAGTGTACTGTTACTGCCCCATAACTTACATGGGGTTGACCAAACTTGCAGAAACATGTTTATTTCTGCTGAAAAACATGTTTTGACACTTTCAGCACACTGGGGTTAAGATCTGAGTGTGTGGGCTCTTCTGAGCCTTGTTGCTACATGGGGATTCAGTTGTCTGAAAAAACGCGTTTATTTCGGGCTGAAAAACACGTTTTGAAAAGTGTACTGTTACTGCCCCATAACTTACATGGGGTTGACCAAACTTGCAGAAACATGTTTATTTCTGCTGAAAAACATGTTTTGACACTTTCAGCACACTGGGGTTAAGATCTGAGTGTGTGGGCTATTCTGAGCCTTGCTGCTACATGGGTATTCAGTTGTCTGAAAAAACGCGTTTATTTCGGGCTGAAAAACACGTTTTGAAAAGTGTACTGTTACTGCCCCATAACTTACATGGGGTTGACCAAACTTGCAGAAACATGTTTATTTCTGCTGAAAAACATGTTTTGACACTTTCAGCACACTGGGGTTAAGATCTGAGTGTGTGGGCTCTTCTGAGCCTTGTTGCTACATGGGGATTCAGTTGTCTGAAAAAACGCGTTTATTTCGGGCTGAAAAACACGTTTTGAAAAGTGTACTGTTACTGCCCCATAACTTACATGGGGTTGACCAAACTTGCAGAAACATGTTTATTTCTGCTGAAAAACATGTTTTGACACTTTCAGCACACTGGGGTTAAGATCTGAGTGTGTGGGCTCTTCTGAGCCTTGTTGCTACATGGGGATTCAGTTGTCTGAAAAAACGCGTTTATTTCGGGCTGAAAAACACGTTTTGAAAAGTGTACTGTTACTGCCCCATAACTTACATGGGGTTGACCAAACTTGCAGAAACATGTTTATTTCTGCTGAAAAACATGTTTTGACACTTTCAGCACACTGGGGTTAAGATCTGAGTGTGTGGGCTCTTCTGAGCCTTGTTGCTACATGGGGATTCAGTTGTCTGAAAAAACGCGTTTATTTCGGGCTGAAAAACACGTTTTGAAAAGTGTACTGTTACTGCCCCATAACTTACATGGGGTTGACCAAACTTGCAGAAACATGTTTATTTCTGCTGAAAAACATGTTTTGACACTTTCAGCACACTGGGGTTAAGATCTGAGTGTGTGGGCTCTTCTGAGCCTTACTGCTACATGGGGATTCAGTTGTCTGAAAAAACGCGTTTATTTCGGGCTGAAAAACACGTTTTGCAGAGTGTACTGTTACTGCCCCATAACTTACATGGGGTTGACCAAACTTGCAGAAACATGTTTATTTCTGCTGAAAAACACGTTTTGACCCTTTCTGCACACTGGGGTTAAGATCTGAGTGTGTGGGCTCTTCTGAGCCTTGCTGCTACATGGGTATTCAGTTGTCTGAAAAAACGCGTTTATTTCGGGCTGAAAAACACGTTTTGAAAAGTGTACTGTTACTGCCCCATAACTTACATGGGGTTGACCAAACTTGCAGAAACATGTTTATTTCTGCTGAAAAACATGTTTTGACACTTTCAGCACACTGGGGTTAACATCTGAGTGTGTGGGCTCTTCTGAGCCTTGCTGCTACATGGGGATTCAGTTGTCTGAAAAAACGCGTTTATTTCGGGCTGAAAAACACGTTTTGCAGAGTGTACTGTTACTGCCCCATAACTTACATGGGGTTGACCAAACTTGCAGAAACATGTTTATTTCTGCTGAAAAACACGTTTTGACCCTTTCTGCACACTGGGGTTAAGATCTGAGTGTGTGGGCTCTTCTGAGCCTTGCTGCTACATGGGTATTCAGTTGTCTGAAAAAACGCGTTTATTTCGGGCTGAAAAACACGTTTTGAAAAGTGTACTGTTACTGCCCCATAACTTACATGGGGTTGACCAAACTTGCAGAAACATGTTTATTTCTGCTGAAAAACATGTTTTGACACTTTCAGCACACTGGGGTTAAGATCTGAGTGTGTGGGCTCTTCTGAGCCTTGTTGCTACATGGGGATTCAGTTGTCTGAAAAAACGCGTTTATTTCGGGCTGAAAAACACGTTTTGAAAAGTGTACTGTTACTGCCCCATAACTTACATGGGGTTGACCAAACTTGCAGAAACATGTTTATTTCTGCTGAAAAACATGTTTTGACACTTTCAGCACACTGGGGTTAAGAGCTGAGTGTGTGGGCTCTTCTGAGCCTTGCTGCTACATGGGTATGCAGTTGTCTGAAAAAACGCGTTTATTTCGGGCTGAAAAACACGTTTTGAAAAGTGTACTGTTACTGCCCCATAACTTACATGGGGTTGACCAAACTTGCAGAAACATGTTTATTTCTGCTGAAAAACATGTTTTGACACTTTCAGCACACTGGGGTTAAGATCTGAGTGTGTGGGCTCTTCTGCGCCTTGTTGCTACATGGGGATTCAGTTGTCTGAAAAAACGCGTTTAATTCGGGCTGAAAAACACGTTTTGAAAAGTGTACTGTTACTGCCCCATAACTTACATGGGGTTGACCAAACTTGCAGAAACATGTTTATTTCTGCTGAAAAACATGTTTTGACACTTTCAGCACACTGGGGTTAAGATCTGAGTGTGTGGGCTCTTCTGAGCCTTACTGCTACATGGGGATTCAGTTGTCTGAAAAAACGCGTTTATTTCGGGCTGAAAAACACGTTTTGAAAAGTGTACTGTTACTGCCCCATAACTTACATGGGGTTGACCAAACTTGCAGAAACATGTTTATTTCTGCTGAAAAACATGTTTTGACACTTTCAGCACACTGGGGTTAAGATCTGAGTGTGTGGGCTCTTCTGAGCCTTGCTGCTACATGGGTATTCAGTTGTCTGAAAAAACGCGTTTATTTCGGGCTGAAAAACACGTTTTGAAAAGTGTACTGTTACTGCCCCATAACTTACATGGGGTTGACCAAACTTGCAGAAACATGTTTATTTCTGCTGAAAAACATGTTTTGACACTTTCAGCACACTGGGGTTAAGATCTGAGTGTGTGGGCTCTTCTGAGCCTTGTTGCTACATGGGGATTCAGTTGTCTGAAAAAACGCGTTTATTTCGGGCTGAAAAACACGTTTTGCAGAGTGTACTGTTACTGCCCCATAACTTACATGGGGTTGACCAAACTTGCAGAAACATGTTTATTTCTGCTGAAAAACACGTTTTGACCCTTTCTGCACACTGGGGTTAAGATCTGAGTGTGTGGGCTCTTCTGAGCCTTGCTGCTACATGGGTATTCAGTTGTCTGAAAAAACGCGTTTATTTCGGGCTGAAAAACACGTTTTGAAAAGTGTACTGTTACTGCCCCATAACTTACATGGGGTTGACCAAACTTGCAGAAACATGTTTATTTCTGCTGAAAAACATGTTTTGACACTTTCAGCACACTGGGGTTAAGATCTGAGTGTGTGGGCTCTTCTGAGCCTTGCTGCTACATGGGGATTCAGTTGTCTGAAAAAACGCGTTTATTTCGGGCTGAAAAACACGTTTTGCAGAGTGTACTGTTACTGCCCCATAACTTACATGGGGTTGACCAAACTTGCAGAAACATGTTTATTTCTGCTGAAAAACACGTTTTGACCCTTTCTGCACACTGGGGTTAAGATCTGAGTGTGTGGGCTCTTCTGAGCCTTGCTGCTACATGGGTATTCAGTTGTCTGAAAAAACGCGTTTATTTCGGGCTGAAAAACACGTTTTGAAAAGTGTACTGTTACTGCCCCATAACTTACATGGGGTTGACCAAACTTGCAGAAACATGTTTATTTCTGCTGAAAAACATGTTTTGACACTTTCAGCACACTGGGGTTAAGATCTGAGTGTGTGGGCTCTTCTGAGCCTTGTTGCTACTTGGGGATTCAGTTGTCTGAAAAAACGCGTTTATTTCGGGCTGAAAAACACGTTTTGAAAAGTGTACTGTTACTGCCCCATAACTTACATGGGGTTGACCAAACTTGCAGAAACATGTTTATTTCTGCTGAAAAACATGTTTTGACACTTTCAGCACACTGGGGTTAAGAGCTGAGTGTGTGGGCTCTTCTGAGCCTTGCTGCTACATGGGTATTCAGTTGTCTGAAAAAACGCGTTTATTTCGGGCTGAAAAACACGTTTTGAAAAGTGTACTGTTACTGCCCCATAACTTACATGGGGTTGACCAAACTTGCAGAAACATGTTTATTTCTGCTGAAAAACATGTTTTGACACTTTCAGCACACTGGGGTTAAGATCTGAGTGTGTGGGCTCTTCTGAGCCTTGTTGCTACATGGGGATTCAGTTGTCTGAAAAAACGCGTTTATTTCGGGCTGAAAAACACGTTTTGAAAAGTGTACTGTTACTGCCCCATAACTTACATGGGGTTGACCAAACTTGCAGAAACATGTTTATTTCTGCTGAAAAACATGTTTTGACACTTTCAGCACACTGGGGTTAAGATCTGAGTGTGTGGGCTCTTCTGAGCCTTGCTGCTACATGGGGATTCAGTTGTCTGAAAAAACGCGTTTATTTCGGGCTGAAAAACACGTTTTGCAGAGTGTACTGTTACTGCCCCATAACTTACATGGGATTGACCAAACTTGCAGAAACATGTTTATTTCTGCTGAAAAACACGTTTTGACCCTTTCTGCACACTGGGGTTAAGAGCTGAGTGTGTGGGCTCTTCTGAGACTTGCTGCTACATGGGTATTCAGTTGTCTGAAAAAACGCGTTTATTTCGGGCTGAAAAACACGTTTTGACCCTTTCTGCACACTGGGGTTAAGATCTGAGTGTGTGGGCTATTCTGAGCCTTGCTGCTACATGGGGATTCAGTTGTCTGAAAAAACGCGTTTATTTCGGGCTGAAAAACACGTTTTGAAAAGTGTACTGTTACTGCCCCATAACTTACATGGGGTTGACCAAACTTGCAGAAACATGTTTATTTCTGCTGAAAAACATGTTTTGACACTTTCAGCACACTGGGGTTAAGATCTGAGTGTGTGGGCTCTTCTGAGCCTTGTTGCTACATGGGGATTCAGTTGTCTGAAAAAACGCGTTTATTTCTGGCTGAAAAACACGTTTTGAAAAGTGTACTGTTACTGCCCCATAACTTACATGGGGTTGACCAAACTTGCAGAAACATGTTTATTTCTGCTGAAAAACATGTTTTGACACTTTCAGCACACTGGGGTTAAGATCTGAGTGTGTGGGCTCTTCTGAGCCTTGTTGCTACATGGGGATTCAGTTGTCTGAAAAAACGCGTTTATTTCGGGCTGAAAAACACGTTTTGAAAAGTGTACTGTTACTGCCCCATAACTTACATGGGGTTGACCAAACTTGCAGAAACATGTTTATTTCTGCTGAAAAACATGTTTTGACACTTTCAGCACACTGGGGTTAAGATCTGAGTGTGTGGGCTCTTCTGAGCCTTGTTGCTACATGGGGATTCAGTTGTCTGAAAAAACGCGTTTATTTCGGGCTGAAAAACACGTTTTGAAAAGTGTACTGTTACTGCCCCATAACTTACATGGGGTTGACCAAACTTGCAGAAACATGTTTATTTCTGCTGAAAAACATGTTTTGACACTTTCAGCACACTGGGGTTAAGATCTGAGTGTGTGGGCTCTTCTGAGCCTTGCTGCTACATGGGGATTCAGTTGTCTGAAAAAACGCGTTTATTTCGGGCTGAAAAACACGTTTTGCAGAGTGTACTGTTACTGCCCCATAACTTACATGGGATTGACCAAACTTGCAGAAACATGTTTATTTCTGCTGAAAAACACGTTTTGACCCTTCCTGCACACTGGGGTTAAGAGCTGAGTGTGTGGGCTCTTCTGAGACTTGCTGCTACATGGGTATTCAGTTGTCTGAAAAAACGCGTTTATTTCGGGCTGAAAAACACGTTTTGACCCTTTCTGCACACTGGGGTTAAGAGCTGAGTGTGTGGGCTCTTCTGAGACTTGCTGCTACATGGGTATTCAGTTGTCTGAAAAAACGCGTTTATTTCGGGCTGAAAAACACGTTTTGAAAAGTGTACTGTTACTGCCCCATAACTTACATGGGGTTGACCAAACTTGCAGAAACATGTTTATTTCTGCTGAAAAACATGTTTTGACACTTTCAGCACACTGGGGTTAAGATCTGAGTGTGTGGGCTCTTCTGAGCCTTGTTGCTACATGGGGATTCAGTTGTATGAAAAAACGCGTTTATTTCGGGCTGAAAAACACGTTTTGAAAAGTGTACTGTTACTGCCCCATAACTTACATGGGGTTGACCAAACTTGCAGAAACATGTTTATTTCTGCTGAAAAACATGTTTTGACACTTTCAGCACACTGGGGTTAAGATCTGAGTGTGTGGGCTCTTCTGAGCCTTGCTGCTACATGGGGATTCAGTTGTCTGAAAAAACGCGTTTATTTCGGGCTGAAAAACACGTTTTGCAGAGTGTACTGTTACTGCCCCATAACTTACATGGGGTTGACCAAACTTGCAGAAACATGTTTATTTCTGCTGAAAAACACGTTTTGACCCTTTCTGCACACTGGGGTTAAGATCTGAGTGTGTGGGCTCTTCTGAGCCTTGCTGCTACATGGGTATTCAGTTGTCTGAAAAAACGCGTTTATTTCAGGCTGAAAAACACGTTTTGAAAAGTGTACTGTTACTGCCCCATAACTTACATGGGATTGACCAAACTTGCAGAAACATGTTTATTTCTGCTGAAAAACATGTTTTGACACTTTCAGCACACTGGGGTTAAGATCTGAGTGTGTGGGCTCTTCTGAGCCTTGTTGCTACATGGGGATTCAGTTGTCTGAAAAAACGCGTTTATTTCGGGCTGAAAAACACGTTTTGAAAAGTGTACTGTTACTGCCCCATAACTTACATGGGGTTGACCAAACTTGCTGAAACATGTTTATTTCTGCTGAAAAACATGTTTTGACACTTTCAGCACACTGGGGTTAAGAGCTGAGTGTGTGGGCTCTTCTGAGCCTTGCTGCTACATGGGTATTCAGTTGTCTGAAAAAACGCGTTTATTTCGGGCTGAAAAACACGTTTTGAAAAGTGTACTGTTACTGCCCCATAACTTACATGGGGTTGACCAAACTTGCAGAAACATGTTTATTTCTGCTGAAAAACATGTTTTGACACTTTCAGCACACTGGGGTTAAGATCTGAGTGTGTGGGCTCTTCTGAGCCTTGCTGCTACATGGGGATTCAGTTGTCTGAAAAAACGCGTTTATTTCGGGCTGAAAAACACGTTTTGCAGAGTGTACTGTTACTGCCCCATAACTTACATGGGGTTGACCAAACTTGCAGAAACATGTTTATTTCTGCTGAAAAACACGTTTTGACCCTTTCTGCACACTGGGGTTAAGATCTGAGTGTGTGGGCTCTTCTGAGCCTTGCTGCTACATGGGTATTCAGTTGTCTGAAAAAACGCGTTTATTTCGGGCTGAAAAACACGTTTTGAAAAGTGTACTGTTACTGCCCCATAACTTACATGGGGTTGACCAAACTTGCAGAAACATGTTTATTTCTGCTGAAAAACATGTTTTGACACTTTCAGCACACTGGGGTTAAGATCTGAGTGTGTGGGCTCTTCTGAGCCTTGTTGCTACATGGGGATTCAGTTGTATGAAAAAACGCGTTTATTTCGGGCTGAAAAACACGTTTTGAAAAGTGTACTGTTACTGCCCCATAACTTACATGGGGTTGACCAAACTTGCTGAAACATGTTTATTTCTGCTGAAAAACATGTTTTGACACTTTCAGCACACTGGGGTTAAGAGCTGAGTGTGTGGGCTCTTCTGAGCCTTGCTGCTACATGGGTATTCAGTTGTCTGAAAAAACGCGTTTATTTCGGGCTGAAAAACACGTTTTGAAAAGTGTACTGTTACTGCCCCATAACTTACATGGGGTTGACCAAACTTGCAGAAACATGTTTATTTCTGCTGAAAAACATGTTTTGACACTTTCAGCACACTGGGGTTAAGATCTGAGTGTGTGGGCTCTTCTGAGCCTTGTTGCTACATGGGGATTCAGTTGTCTGAAAAAACGCGTTTATTTCGGGCTGAAAAACACGTTTTGAAAAGTGTACTGTTACTGCCCCATAACTTACATGGGGTTGACCAAACTTGCAGAAACATGTTTATTTCTGCTGAAAAACATGTTTTGACACTTTCAGCACACTGGGGTTAAGATCTGAGTGTGTGGGCTCTTCTGAGCCTTGCTGCTACATGGGGATTCAGTTGTCTGAAAAAACGCGTTTATTTCGGGCTGAAAAACACGTTTTGCAGAGTGTACTGTTACTGCCCCATAACTTACATGGGATTGACCAAACTTGCAGAAACATGTTTATTTCTGCTGAAAAACACGTGTTGACCCTTTCTGCACACTGGGGTTAAGAGCTGAGTGTGTGGGCTCTTCTGAGACTTGCTGCTACATGGGTATTCAGTTGTCTGAAAAAACGCGTTTATTTCGGGCTGAAAAACACGTTTTGAAAAGTGTACTGTTACTGCCCCATAACTTACATGGGGTTGACCAAACTTGCAGAAACATGTTTATTTCTGCTGAAAAACATGTTTTGACACTTTCAGCACACTGGGGTTAAGATCTGAGTGTGTGGGCTCTTCTGAGCCTTGTTGCTACATGGGGATTCAGTTGTCTGAAAAAACGCGTTTATTTCGGGCTGAAAAACACGTTTTGAAAAGTGTACTGTTACTGCCCCATAACTTACATGGGGTTGACCAAACTTGAAGAAACATGTTTATTTCTGCTGAAAAACATGTTTTGACACTTTCAGCACACTGGGGTTAAGATCTGAGTGTGTGGGCTCTTCTGAGCCTTGCTGCTACATGGGTATTCAGTTGTCTGAAAAAACGCGTTTATTTCGGGCTGAAAAACACGTTTTGAAAAGTGTACTGTTACTGCCCCATAACTTACATGGGGTTGACCAAACTTGCAGAAACATGTTTATTTCTGCTGAAAAACATGTTTTGAACCTTTCTGCACACTGGGGTTAAGATCTGAGTGTGTGGGCTCTTCTGAGCCTTGCTGCTACATGGGGATTCAGTTTTCTGAAAAAACGCGTTTATTTCGGGCTGAAAAACACGTTTTGCAGAGTGTACTGTTACTGCCCCATAACTTACATGGGGTTGACCAAACTTGCAGAAACATGTTTATTTCTGCTGAAAAACATGTTTTGACACTTTCAGCACACTGGGGTTAAGATCTGAGTGTGTGGGCTCTTCTGAGCCTTGTTGCTACATGGGGATTCAGTTGTCTGAAAAAACGCGTTTATTTCGGGCTGAAAAACACGTTTTGAAAAGTGTACTGTTACTGCCCCATAACTTACATGGGGTTGACCAAACTTGCAGAAACATGTTTATTTCTGCTGAAAAACATGTTTTGACACTTTCAGCACACTGGGGTTAAGATCTGAGTGTGTGGGCTATTCTGAGCCTTGCTGCTACATGGGTATTCAGTTGTCTGAAAAAACGCGTTTATTTCGGGCTGAAAAACACGTTTTGAAAAGTGTACTGTTACTGCCCCATAACTTACATGGGGTTGACCAAACTTGCAGAAACATGTTTATTTCTGCTGAAAAACATGTTTTGACACTTTCAGCACACTGGGGTTAAGATCTGAGTGTGTGGGCTCTTCTGAGCCTTGCTGCTACATGGGTATTCAGTTGTCTGAAAAAACGCGTTTATTTCGGGCTGAAAAACACGTTTTGAAAAGTGTACTGTTACTGCCCCATAACTTACATGGGGTTGACCAAACTTGCAGAAACATGTTTATTTCTGCTGAAAAACATGTTTTGAACCTTTCTGCACACTGGGGTTAAGATCTGAGTGTGTGGGCTCTTCTGAGCCTTGCTGCTACATGGGGATTCAGTTGTCTGAAAAAACGCGTTTATTTCGGGCTGAAAAACACGTTTTGCAGAGTGTACTGTTACTGCCCCATAACTTACATGGGGTTGACCAAACTTGCAGAAACATGTTTATTTCTGCTGAAAAACATGTTTTGACACTTTCAGCACACTGGGGTTAAGATCTGAGTGTGTGGGCTCTTCTGAGCCTTGTTGCTACATGGGGATTCAGTTGTCTGAAAAAACGCGTTTATTTCGGGCTGAAAAACACGTTTTGAAAAGTGTACTGTTACTGCCCCATAACTTACATGGGGTTGACCAAACTTGCAGAAACATGTTTATTTCTGCTGAAAAACATGTTTTGACACTTTCAGCACACTGGGGTTAAGATCTGAGTGTGTGGGCTATTCTGAGCCTTGCTGCTACATGGGGATTCAGTTGTCTGAAAAAACGCGTTTATTTCGGGCTGAAAAACACGTTTTGAAAAGTGTACTGTTACTGCCCCATAACTTACATGGGGTTGACCAAACTTGCAGAAACATGTTTATTTCTGCTGAAAAACATGTTTTGACACTTTCAGCACACTGGGGTTAAGATCTGAGTGTGTGGGCTCTTCTGAGCCTTGTTGCTACATGGGGATTCAGTTGTCTGAAAAAACGCGTTTATTTCGGGCTGAAAAACACGTTTTGAAAAGTGTACTGTTACTGCCCCATAACTTACATGGGGTTGACCAAACTTGCAGAAACATGTTTATTTCTGCTGAAAAACATGTTTTGACACTTTCAGCACACTGGGGTTAAGATCTGAGTGTGTGGGCTCTTCTGAGCCTTGTTGCTACATGGGGATTCAGTTGTCTGAAAAAACGCGTTTATTTCGGGCTGAAAAACACGTTTTGAAAAGTGTACTGTTACTGCCCCATAACTTACATGGGGTTGACCAAACTTGCAGAAACATGTTTATTTCTGCTGAAAAACATGTTTTGACACTTTCAGCACACTGGGGTTAAGATCTGAGTGTGTGGGCTCTTCTGAGCCTTGTTGCTACATGGGGATTCAGTTGTCTGAAAAAACGCGTTTATTTCGGGCTGAAAAACACGTTTTGAAAAGTGTACTGTTACTGCCCCATAACTTACATGGGGTTGACCAAACTTGCTGAAACATGTTTATTTCTGCTGAAAAACATGTTTTGACACTTTCAGCACACTGGGGTTAAGAGCTGAGTGTGTGGGCTCTTCTGAGCCTTGCTGCTACATGGGTATTCAGTTGTCTGAAAAAACGCGTTTATTTCGGGCTGAAAAACACGTTTTGAAAAGTGTACTGTTACTGCCCCATAACTTACATGGGGTTGACCAAACTTGCAGAAACATGTTTATTTCTGCTGAAAAACATGTTTTGACACTTTCAGCACACTGGGGTTAAGATCTGAGTGTGTGGGCTCTTCTGAGCCTTGTTGCTACATGGGGATTCAGTTGTCTGAAAAAACGCGTTTATTTCGGGCTGAAAAACACGTTTTGAAAAGTGTACTGTTACTGCCCCATAACTTACATGGGGTTGACCAAACTTGCAGAAACATGTTTATTTCTGCTGAAAAACATGTTTTGACACTTTCAGCACACTGGGGTTAAGATCTGAGTGTGTGGGCTCTTCTGAGCCTTGCTGCTACATGGGGATTCAGTTGTCTGAAAAAACGCGTTTATTTCGGGCTGAAAAACACGTTTTGCAGAGTGTACTGTTACTGCCCCATAACTTACATGGGATTGACCAAACTTGCAGAAACATGTTTATTTCTGCTGAAAAACACGTGTTGACCCTTTCTGCACACTGGGGTTAAGAGCTGAGTGTGTGGGCTCTTCTGAGACTTGCTGCTACATGGGTATTCAGTTGTCTGAAAAAACGCGTTTATTTCGGGCTGAAAAACACGTTTTGAAAAGTGTACTGTTACTGCCCCATAACTTACATGGGGTTGACCAAACTTGCAGAAACATGTTTATTTCTGCTGAAAAACATGTTTTGACACTTTCAGCACACTGGGGTTAAGATCTGAGTGTGTGGGCTCTTCTGAGCCTTGTTGCTACATGGGGATTCAGTTGTCTGAAAAAACGCGTTTATTTCGGGCTGAAAAACACGTTTTGAAAAGTGTACTGTTACTGCCCCATAACTTACATGGGGTTGACCAAACTTGAAGAAACATGTTTATTTCTGCTGAAAAACATGTTTTGACACTTTCAGCACACTGGGGTTAAGATCTGAGTGTGTGGGCTCTTCTGAGCCTTGCTGCTACATGGGTATTCAGTTGTCTGAAAAAACGCGTTTATTTCGGGCTGAAAAACACGTTTTGAAAAGTGTACTGTTACTGCCCCATAACTTACATGGGGTTGACCAAACTTGCAGAAACATGTTTATTTCTGCTGAAAAACATGTTTTGAACCTTTCTGCACACTGGGGTTAAGATCTGAGTGTGTGGGCTCTTCTGAGCCTTGCTGCTACATGGGGATTCAGTTTTCTGAAAAAACGCGTTTATTTCGGGCTGAAAAACACGTTTTGCAGAGTGTACTGTTACTGCCCCATAACTTACATGGGGTTGACCAAACTTGCAGAAACATGTTTATTTCTGCTGAAAAACATGTTTTGACACTTTCAGCACACTGGGGTTAAGATCTGAGTGTGTGGGCTCTTCTGAGCCTTGTTGCTACATGGGGATTCAGTTGTCTGAAAAAACGCGTTTATTTCGGGCTGAAAAACACGTTTTGAAAAGTGTACTGTTACTGCCCCATAACTTACATGGGGTTGACCAAACTTGCAGAAACATGTTTATTTCTGCTGAAAAACATGTTTTGACACTTTCAGCACACTGGGGTTAAGATCTGAGTGTGTGGGCTATTCTGAGCCTTGCTGCTACATGGGTATTCAGTTGTCTGAAAAAACGCGTTTATTTCGGGCTGAAAAACACGTTTTGAAAAGTGTACTGTTACTGCCCCATAACTTACATGGGGTTGACCAAACTTGCAGAAACATGTTTATTTCTGCTGAAAAACATGTTTTGACACTTTCAGCACACTGGGGTTAAGATCTGAGTGTGTGGGCTCTTCTGAGCCTTGCTGCTACATGGGTATTCAGTTGTCTGAAAAAACGCGTTTATTTCGGGCTGAAAAACACGTTTTGAAAAGTGTACTGTTACTGCCCCATAACTTACATGGGGTTGACCAAACTTGCAGAAACATGTTTATTTCTGCTGAAAAACATGTTTTGAACCTTTCTGCACACTGGGGTTAAGATCTGAGTGTGTGGGCTCTTCTGAGCCTTGCTGCTACATGGGGATTCAGTTGTCTGAAAAAACGCGTTTATTTCGGGCTGAAAAACACGTTTTGCAGAGTGTACTGTTACTGCCCCATAACTTACATGGGGTTGACCAAACTTGCAGAAACATGTTTATTTCTGCTGAAAAACATGTTTTGACACTTTCAGCACACTGGGGTTAAGATCTGAGTGTGTGGGCTCTTCTGAGCCTTGTTGCTACATGGGGATTCAGTTGTCTGAAAAAACGCGTTTATTTCGGGCTGAAAAACACGTTTTGAAAAGTGTACTGTTACTGCCCCATAACTTACATGGGGTTGACCAAACTTGCAGAAACATGTTTATTTCTGCTGAAAAAAATGTTTTGAAACTTTCAGCACACTGGGGTTAAGATCTGAGTGTGTGGGCTATTCTGAGCCTTGCTGCTACATGGGGATTCAGTTGTCTGAAAAAACGCGTTTATTTCGGGCTGAAAAACACGTTTTGAAAAGTGTACTGTTACTGCCCCATAACTTACATGGGGTTGACCAAACTTGCAGAAACATGTTTATTTCTGCTGAAAAACATGTTTTGACACTTTCAGCACACTGGGGTTAAGATCTGAGTGTGTGGGCTCTTCTGAGCCTTGTTGCTACATGGGGATTCAGTTGTCTGAAAAAACGCGTTTATTTCGGGCTGAAAAACACGTTTTGAAAAGTGTACTGTTACTGCCCCATAACTTACATGGGGTTGACCAAACTTGCAGAAACATGTTTATTTCTGCTGAAAAACATGTTTTGACACTTTCAGCACACTGGGGTTAAGATCTGAGTGTGTGGGCTCTTCTGAGCCTTGTTGCTACATGGGGATTCAGTTGTCTGAAAAAACGCGTTTATTTCGGGCTGAAAAACACGTTTTGAAAAGTGTACTGTTACTGCCCCATAACTTACATGGGGTTGACCAAACTTGCAGAAACATGTTTATTTCTGCTGAAAAACATGTTTTGACACTTTCAGCACACTGGGGTTAAGATCTGAGTGTGTGGGCTCTTCTGAGCCTTGTTGCTACATGGGGATTCAGTTGTCTGAAAAAACGCGTTTATTTCGGGCTGAAAAACACGTTTTGAAAAGTGTACTGTTACTGCCCCATAACTTACATGGGGTTGACCAAACTTGCAGAAACATGTTTATTTCTGCTGAAAAACATGTTTTGACACTTTCAGCACACTGGGGTTAAGATCTGAGTGTGTGGGCTCTTCTGAGCCTTGCTGCTACATGGGGATTCAGTTGTCTGAAAAAACGCGTTTATTTCGGGCTGAAAAACACGTTTTGAAAAGTGTACTGTTACTGCCCCATAACTTACATGGGGTTGACCAAACTTGCAGAAACATGTTTATTTCTGCTGAAAAACATGTTTTGACACTTTCAGCACACTGGGGTTAAGATCTGAGTGTGTGGGCTCTTCTGAGCCTTACTGCTACTAGGGGATTCAGTTGTCTGAAAAAACGCGTTTATTTCGGGCTGAAAAACACGTTTTGCAGTGTACTGTTACTGCCCCATAACTTACATGGGGTTGACCAAACTTGCAGAAACATGTTTATTTCTGCTGAAAAACACGTTTTGACCCTTTCTGCACACTGGGGTTAAGATCTGAGTGTGTGGGCTCTTCTGAGCCTTGCTGCTACATGGGTATTCAGTTGTCTGAAAAAACGCGTTTATTTCGGGCTGAAAAACACGTTTTGAAAAGTGTACTGTTACTGCCCCATAACTTACATGGGGTTGACCAAACTTGCAGAAACATGTTTATTTCTGCTGAAAAACATGTTTTGACACTTTCAGCACACTGGGGTTAAGATCTGAGTGTGTGGGCTCTTCTGAGCCTTGCTGCTACATGGGGATTCAGTTGTCTGAAAAAACGCGTTTATTTCGGGCTGAAAAACACGTTTTGCAGAGTGTACTGTTACTGCCCCATAACTTACATGGGGTTGACCAAACTTGCAGAAACATGTTTATTTCTGCTGAAAAACACGTTTTGACCCTTTCTGCACACTGGGGTTAAGATCTGAGTGTGTGGGCTCTTCTGAGCCTTGCTGCTACATGGGTATTCAGTTGTCTGAAAAAACGCGTTTATTTCAGGCTGAAAAACACGTTTTGAAAAGTGTACTGTTACTGCCCCATAACTTACATGGGGTTGACCAAACTTGCAGAAACATGTTTATTTCTGCTGAAAAACATGTTTTGACACTTTCAGCACACTGGGGTTAAGATCTGAGTGTGTGGGCTCTTCTGAGCCTTGTTGCTACATGGGGATTCAGTTGTCTGAAAAAACGCGTTTATTTCGGGCTGAAAAACACGTTTTGAAAAGTGTACTGTTACTGCCCCATAACTTACATGGGGTTGACCAAACTTGCTGAAACATGTTTATTTCTGCTGAAAAACATGTTTTGACACTTTCAGCACACTGGGGTTAAGAGCTGAGTGTGTGGGCTCTTCTGAGCCTTGCTGCTACATGGGTATTCAGTTGTCTGAAAAAACGCGTTTATTTCGGGCTGAAAAACACGTTTTGAAAAGTGTACTGTTACTGCCCCATAACTTACATGGGGTTGACCAAACTTGCAGAAACATGTTTATTTCTGCTGAAAAACATGTTTTGACACTTTCAGCACACTGGGGTTAAGATCTGAGTGTGTGGGCTCTTCTGAGCCTTGCTGCTACATGGGGATTCAGTTGTCTGAAAAAACGCGTTTATTTCGGGCTGAAAAACACGTTTTGCAGAGTGTACTGTTACTGCCCCATAACTTACATGGGGTTGACCAAACTTGCAGAAACATGTTTATTTCTGCTGAAAAACACGTTTTGACCCTTTCTGCACACTGGGGTTAAGATCTGAGTGTGTGGGCTCTTCTGAGCCTTGCTGCTACATGGGTATTCAGTTGTCTGAAAAAACGCGTTTATTTCGGGCTGAAAAACACGTTTTGAAAAGTGTACTGTTACTGCCCCATAACTTACATGGGGTTGACCAAACTTGCAGAAACATGTTTATTTCTGCTGAAAAACATGTTTTGACACTTTCAGCACACTGGGGTTAAGATCTGAGTGTGTGGGCTCTTCTGAGCCTTGTTGCTACATGGGGATTCAGTTGTCTGAAAAAACGCGTTTATTTCGGGCTGAAAAACACGTTTTCTAAAGTGTACTGTTACTGCCCCATAACTTACATGGGGTTGACCAAACTTGCTGAAACATGTTTATTTCTGCTGAAAAACATGTTTTGACACTTTCAGCACACTGGGGTTAAGAGCTGAGTGTGTGGGCTCTTCTGAGCCTTGCTGCTACATGGGTATTCAGTTGTCTGAAAAAACGCGTTTATTTCGGGCTGAAAAACACGTTTTGAAAAGTGTACTGTTACTGCCCCATAACTTACATGGGGTTGACCAAACTTGCAGAAACATGTTTATTTCTGCTGAAAAACATGTTTTGACACTTTCAGCACACTGGGGTTAAGATCTGAGTGTGTGGGCTCTTCTGAGCCTTGTTGCTACATGGGGATTCAGTTGTCTGAAAAAACGCGTTTATTTCGGGCTGAAAAACACGTTTTGAAAAGTGTACTGTTACTGCCCCATAACTTACATGGGGTTGACCAAACTTGCTGAAACATGTTTATTTCTGCTGAAAAACATGTTTTGACACTTTCAGCACACTGGGGTTAAGAGCTGAGTGTGTGGGCTCTTCTGAGCCTTGCTGCTACATGGGTATTCAGTTGTCTGAAAAAACGCGTTTATTTCGGGCTGAAAAACACGTTTTGAAAAGTGTACTGTTACTGCCCCATAACTTACATGGGGTTGACCAAACTTGCAGAAACATGTTTATTTCTGCTGAAAAACATGTTTTGACACTTTCAGCACACTGGGGTTAAGATCTGAGTGTGTGGGCTCTTCTGAGCCTTGTTGCTACATGGGGATTCAGTTGTCTGAAAAAACGCGTTTATTTCGGGCTGAAAAACACGTTTTGAAAAGTGTACTGTTACTGCCCCATAACTTACATGGGGTTGACCAAACTTGCAGAAACATGTTTATTTCTGCTGAAAAACATGTTTTGACACTTTCAGCACACTGGGGTTAAGATCTGAGTGTGTGGGCTCTTCTGAGCCTTGTTGCTACATGGGGATTCAGTTGTCTGAAAAAACGCGTTTATTTCGGGCTGAAAAACACGTTTTGAAAAGTGTACTGTTACTGCCCCATAACTTACATGGGGTTGACCAAACTTGCAGAAACATGTTTATTTCTGCTGAAAAACATGTTTTGACACTTTCAGCACACTGGGGTTAAGATCTGAGTGTGTGGGCTCTTCTGAGCCTTGCTGCTACATGGGGATTCAGTTGTCTGAAAAAACGCGTTTATTTCGGGCTGAAAAACACGTTTTGCAGAGTGTACTGTTACTGCCCCATAACTTACATGGGATTGACCAAACTTGCAGAAACATGTTTATTTCTGCTGAAAAACACGTGTTGACCCTTTCTGCACACTGGGGTTAAGAGCTGAGTGTGTGGGCTCTTCTGAGACTTGCTGCTACATGGGTATTCAGTTGTCTGAAAAAACGCGTTTATTTCGGGCTGAAAAACACGTTTTGAAAAGTGTACTGTTACTGCCCCATAACTTACATGGGGTTGACCAAACTTGCAGAAACATGTTTATTTCTGCTGAAAAACATGTTTTGACACTTTCAGCACACTGGGGTTAAGATCTGAGTGTGTGGGCTCTTCTGAGCCTTGTTGCTACATGGGGATTCAGTTGTCTGAAAAAACGCGTTTATTTCGGGCTGAAAAACACGTTTTGAAAAGTGTACTGTTACTGCCCCATAACTTACATGGGGTTGACCAAACTTGCAGAAACATGTTTATTTCTGCTGAAAAACATGTTTTGACACTTTCAGCACACTGGGGTTAAGATCTGAGTGTGTGGGCTCTTCTGAGCCTTGCTGCTACATGGGGATTCAGTTGTCTGAAAAAACGCGTTTATTTCGGGCTGAAAAACACGTTTTGAAAAGTGTACTGTTACTGCCCCATAACTTACATGGGGTTGACCAAACTTGCAGAAACATGTTTATTTCTGCTGAAAAACATGTTTTGAACCTTTCTGCACACTGGGGTTAAGATCTGAGTGTGTGGGCTCTTCTGAGCCTTGTTGCTACATGGGGATTCAGTTGTCTGAAAAAACGCGTTTATTTCGGGCTGAAAAACACGTTTTCTAAAGTGTACTGTTACTGCCCCATAACTTACATGGGGTTGACCAAACTTGCTGAAACATGTTTATTTCTGCTGAAAAACATGTTTTGACACTTTCAGCACACTGGGGTTAAGAGCTGAGTGTGTGGGCTCTTCTGAGCCTTGCTGCTACATGGGTATTCAGTTGTCTGAAAAAACGCGTTTATTTCGGGCTGAAAAACACGTTTTGAAAAGTGTACTGTTACTGCCCCATAACTTACATGGGGTTGACCAAACTTGCAGAAACATGTTTATTTCTGCTGAAAAACATGTTTTGACACTTTCAGCACACTGGGGTTAAGATCTGAGTGTGTGGGCTCTTCTGAGCCTTGTTGCTACATGGGGATTCAGTTGTCTGAAAAAACGCGTTTATTTCGGGCTGAAAAACACGTTTTGAAAAGTGTACTGTTACTGCCCCATAACTTACATGGGGTTGACCAAACTTGCTGAAACATGTTTATTTCTGCTGAAAAACATGTTTTGACACTTTCAGCACACTGGGGTTAAGAGCTGAGTGTGTGGGCTCTTCTGAGCCTTGCTGCTACATGGGTATTCAGTTGTCTGAAAAAACGCGTTTATTTCGGGCTGAAAAACACGTTTTGAAAAGTGTACTGTTACTGCCCCATAACTTACATGGGGTTGACCAAACTTGCAGAAACATGTTTATTTCTGCTGAAAAACATGTTTTGACACTTTCAGCACACTGGGGTTAAGATCTGAGTGTGTGGGCTCTTCTGAGCCTTGTTGCTACATGGGGATTCAGTTGTCTGAAAAAACGCGTTTATTTCGGGCTGAAAAACACGTTTTGAAAAGTGTACTGTTACTGCCCCATAACTTACATGGGGTTGACCAAACTTGCAGAAACATGTTTATTTCTGCTGAAAAACATGTTTTGACACTTTCAGCACACTGGGGTTAAGATCTGAGTGTGTGGGCTCTTCTGAGCCTTGTTGCTACATGGGGATTCAGTTGTCTGAAAAAACGCGTTTATTTCGGGCTGAAAAACACGTTTTGAAAAGTGTACTGTTACTGCCCCATAACTTACATGGGGTTGACCAAACTTGCAGAAACATGTTTATTTCTGCTGAAAAACATGTTTTGACACTTTCAGCACACTGGGGTTAAGATCTGAGTGTGTGGGCTCTTCTGAGCCTTGCTGCTACATGGGGATTCAGTTGTCTGAAAAAACGCGTTTATTTCGGGCTGAAAAACACGTTTTGCAGAGTGTACTGTTACTGCCCCATAACTTACATGGGATTGACCAAACTTGCAGAAACATGTTTATTTCTGCTGAAAAACACGTGTTGACCCTTTCTGCACACTGGGGTTAAGAGCTGAGTGTGTGGGCTCTTCTGAGACTTGCTGCTACATGGGTATTCAGTTGTCTGAAAAAACGCGTTTATTTCGGGCTGAAAAACACGTTTTGAAAAGTGTACTGTTACTGCCCCATAACTTACATGGGGTTGACCAAACTTGCAGAAACATGTTTATTTCTGCTGAAAAACATGTTTTGACACTTTCAGCACACTGGGGTTAAGATCTGAGTGTGTGGGCTCTTCTGAGCCTTGTTGCTACATGGGGATTCAGTTGTCTGAAAAAACGCGTTTATTTCGGGCTGAAAAACACGTTTTGAAAAGTGTACTGTTACTGCCCCATAACTTACATGGGGTTGACCAAACTTGCAGAAACATGTTTATTTCTGCTGAAAAACATGTTTTGACACTTTCAGCACACTGGGGTTAAGATCTGAGTGTGTGGGCTCTTCTGAGCCTTGCTGCTACATGGGGATTCAGTTGTCTGAAAAAACGCGTTTATTTCGGGCTGAAAAACACGTTTTGAAAAGTGTACTGTTACTGCCCCATAACTTACATGGGGTTGACCAAACTTGCAGAAACATGTTTATTTCTGCTGAAAAACATGTTTTGAACCTTTCTGCACACTGGGGTTAAGATCTGAGTGTGTGGGCTCTTCTGAGCCTTGCTGCTACATGGGGATTCAGTTTTCTGAAAAAACGCGTTTATTTCGGGCTGAAAAACACGTTTTGCAGAGTGTACTGTTACTGCCCCATAACTTACATGGGGTTGACCAAACTTGCAGAAACATGTTTATTTCTGCTGAAAAACATGTTTTGACACTTTCAGCACACTGGGGTTAAGATCTGAGTGTGTGGGCTCTTCTGAGCCTTGTTGCTACATGGGGATTCAGTTGTCTGAAAAAACGCGTTTATTTCGGGCTGAAAAACACGTTTTGAAAAGTGTACTGTTACTGCCCCATAACTTACATGGGGTTGACCAAACTTGCAGAAACATGTTTATTTCTGCTGAAAAACATGTTTTGACACTTTCAGCACACTGGGGTTAAGATCTGAGTGTGTGGGCTATTCTGAGCCTTGCTGCTACATAGGTATTCAGTTGTCTGAAAAAACGCGTTTATTTCGGGCTGAAAAACACGTTTTGAAAAGTGTACTGTTACTGCCCCATAACTTACATGGGGTTGACCAAACTTGCAGAAACATGTTTATTTCTGCTGAAAAACATGTTTTGACACTTTCAGCACACTGGGGTTAAGATCTGAGTGTGTGGGCTCTTTTGAGCCTTGTTGCTACATGGGGATTCAGTTATCTGAAAAAACGCGTTTATTTCGGGCTGAAAAACACGTTTTGAAAAGTGTACTGTTACTGCCCCATAACTTACATGGGGTTGACCAAACTTGCAGAAACATGTTTATTTCTGCTGAAAAACATGTTTTGACACTTTCAGCACACTGGGGTTAAGATCTGAGTGTGTGGGCTCTTCTGAGCCTTGTTGCTACATGGGGATTCAGTTGTCTGAAAAAACGCGTTTATTTCGGGCTGAAAAACACGTTTTGAAAAGTGTACTGTTACTGCCCCATAACTTACATGGGGTTGACCAAACTTGCAGAAACATGTTTATTTCTGCTGAAAAACATGTTTTGACACTTTCAGCACACTGGGGTTAAGATCTGAGTGTGTGGGCTCTTCTGAGCCTTGTTGCTACATGGGGATTCAGTTGTCTGAAAAAAACGCGTTTATTTCGGGCTGAAAAACACGTTTTGAAAAGTGTACTGTTACTGCCCCATAACTTACATGGGGTTGACCAAACTTGCAGAAACATGTTTATTTCTGCTGAAAAACATGTTTTGACACTTTCAGCACACTGGGGTTAAGATCTGAGTGTGTGGGCTCTTCTGAGCCTTGTTGCTACATGGGGATTCAGTTGTCTGAAAAAACGCGTTTATTTCGGGCTGAAAAACACGTTTTGAAAAGTGTACTGTTACTGCCCCATAACTTACATGGGGTTGACCAAACTTGCAGAAACATGTTTATTTCTGCTGAAAAACATGTTTTGACACTTTCAGCACACTGGGGTTAAGATCTGAGTGTGTGGGCTCTTCTGAGCCTTGTTGCTACATGGGGATTCAGTTGTCTGAAAAAACGCGTTTATTTCGGGCTGAAAAACACGTTTTGAAAAGTGTACTGTTACTGCCCCATAACTTACATGGGGTTGACCAAACTTGCAGAAACATGTTTATTTCTGCTGAAAAACATGTTTTGACACTTTCAGCACACTGGGGTTAAGATCTGAGTGTGTGGGCTCTTCTGAGCCTTGCTGCTTCTTGGGGATTCAGTTGTCTGAAAAAACGCGTTTATTTCGGGCTGAAAAACACGTTTTGCAGAGTGTACTGTTACTGCCCCATAACTTACATGGGATTGACCAAACTTGCAGAAACATGTTTATTTCTGCTGAAAAACATGTTTTGACACTTTCAGCACACTGGGGTTAAGATCTGAGTGTGTGGGCTCTTCTGAGCCTTGCTGCTACATGGGGATTCAGTTGTCTGAAAAAACGCGTTTATTTCGGGCTGAAAAACACGTTTTGCAGAGTGTACTGTTACTGCCCCATAACTTACATGGGGTTGACCAAACTTGCAGAAACATGTTTATTTCTGCTGAAAAACACGTTTTGACCCTTTCTGCACACTGGGGTTAAGATCTGAGTGTGTGGGCTCTTCTGAGCCTTGCTGCTACATGGGTATTCAGTTGTCTGAAAAAACGCGTTTATTTCGGGCTGAAAAACACGTTTTGAAAAGTGTACTGTTACTGCCCCATAACTTACATGGGGTTGACCAAACTTGCAGAAACATGTTTATTTCTGCTGAAAAACATGTTTTGACACTTTCAGCACACTGGGGTTAAGATCTGAGTGTGTGGGCTCTTCTGAGCCTTGTTGCTACATGGGGATTCAGTTGTCTGAAAAAACGCGTTTATTTCGGGCTGAAAAACACGTTTTGAAAAGTGTACTGTTACTGCCCCATAACTTACATGGGGTTGACCAAACTTGCTGAAACATGTTTATTTCTGCTGAAAAACATGTTTTGACACTTTCAGCACACTGGGGTTAAGAGCTGAGTGTGTGGGCTCTTCTGAGCCTTGCTGCTACATGGGTATTCAGTTGTCTGAAAAAACGCGTTTATTTCGGGCTGAAAAACACGTTTTGAAAAGTGTACTGTTACTGCCCCATAACTTACATGGGGTTGACCAAACTTGCAGAAACATGTTTATTTCTGCTGAAAAACATGTTTTGACACTTTCAGCACACTGGGGTTAAGATCTGAGTGTGTGGGCTCTTCTGAGCCTTGTTGCTACATGGGGATTCAGTTGTCTGAAAAAACGCGTTTATTTCGGGCTGAAAAACACGTTTTGAAAAGTGTACTGTTACTGCCCCATAACTTACATGGGGTTGACCAAACTTGCAGAAACATGTTTATTTCTGCTGAAAAACATGTTTTGACACTTTCAGCACACTGGGGTTAAGATCTGAGTGTGTGGGCTCTTCTGAGCCTTGCTGCTACATGGGGATTCAGTTGTCTGAAAAAACGCGTTTATTTCGGGCTGAAAAACACGTTTTGCAGAGTGTACTGTTACTGCCCCATAACTTACATGGGATTGACCAAACTTGCAGAAACATGTTTATTTCTGCTGAAAAACACGTGTTGACCCTTTCTGCACACTGGGGTTAAGAGCTGAGTGTGTGGGCTCTTCTGAGACTTGCTGCTACATGGGTATTCAGTTGTCTGAAAAAACGCGTTTATTTCGGGCTGAAAAACACGTTTTGAAAAGTGTACTGTTACTGCCCCATAACTTACATGGGGTTGACCAAACTTGCAGAAACATGTTTATTTCTGCTGAAAAACATGTTTTGACACTTTCAGCACACTGGGGTTAAGATCTGAGTGTGTGGGCTCTTCTGAGCCTTGTTGCTACATGGGGATTCAGTTGTCTGAAAAAACGCGTTTATTTCGGGCTGAAAAACACGTTTTGAAAAGTGTACTGTTACTGCCCCATAACTTACATGGGGTTGACCAAACTTGCAGAAACATGTTTATTTCTGCTGAAAAACATGTTTTGACACTTTCAGCACACTGGGGTTAAGATCTGAGTGTGTGGGCTCTTCTGAGCCTTGCTGCTACATGGGTATTCAGTTGTCTGAAAAAACGCGTTTATTTCGGGCTGAAAAACACGTTTTGAAAAGTGTACTGTTACTGCCCCATAACTTACATGGGGTTGACCAAACTTGCAGAAACATGTTTATTTCTGCTGAAAAACATGTTTTGAACCTTTCTGCACACTGGGGTTAAGAGCTGAGTGTGTGGGCTCTTCTGAGCCTTGCTGCTACATGGGGATTCAGTTTTCTGAAAAAACGCGTTTATTTCGGGCTGAAAAACACGTTTTGCAGAGTGTACTGTTACTGCCCCATAACTTACATGGGGTTGACCAAACTTGCAGAAACATGTTTATTTCTGCTGAAAAACATGTTTTGACACTTTCAGCACACTGGGGTTAAGATCTGAGTGTGTGGGCTCTTCTGAGCCTTGTTGCTACATGGGGATTCAGTTGTCTGAAAAAACGCGTTTATTTCGGGCTGAAAAACACGTTTTGAAAAGTGTACTGTTACTGCCCCATAACTTACATGGGGTTGACCAAACTTGCAGAAACATGTTTATTTCTGCTGAAAAACATGTTTTGACACTTTCAGCACACTGGGGTTAAGATCTGAGTGTGTGGGCTATTCTGAGCCTTGCTGCTACATGGGTATTCAGTTGTCTGAAAAAACGCGTTTATTTCGGGCTGAAAAACACGTTTTGAAAAGTGTACTGTTACTGCCCCATAACTTACATGGGGTTGACCAAACTTGCAGAAACATGTTTATTTCTGCTGAAAAACATGTTTTGACACTTTCAGCACACTGGGGTTAAGATCTGAGTGTGTGGGCTCTTCTGAGCCTTGTTGCTACATGGGGATTCAGTTGTCTGAAAAAACGCGTTTATTTCGGGCTGAAAAACACGTTTTGAAAAGTGTACTGTTACTGCCCCATAACTTACATGGGGTTGACCAAACTTGCAGAAACATGTTTATTTCTGCTGAAAAACATGTTTTGACACTTTCAGCACACTAGGGTTAAGATCTGAGTGTGTGGGCTCTTCTGAGCCTTGTTGCTACATGGGGATTCAGTTGTCTGAAAAAACGCGTTTATTTCGGGCTGAAAAACACGTTTTGAAAAGTGTACTGTTACTGCCCCATAACTTACATGGGGTTGACCAAACTTGCAGAAACATGTTTATTTCTGCTGAAAAACATGTTTTGACACTTTCAGCACACTGGGGTTAAGATCTGAGTGTGTGGGCTCTTCTGAGCCTTGTTGCTACATGGGGATTCAGTTGTCTGAAAAAACGCGTTTATTTCGGGCTGAAAAACACGTTTTGAAAAGTGTACTGTTACTGCCCCATAACTTACATGGGGTTGACCAAACTTGCAGAAACATGTTTATTTCTGCTGAAAAACATGTTTTGACACTTTCAGCACACTGGGGTTAAGATCTGAGTGTGTGGGCTCTTCTGAGCCTTGTTGCTACATGGGGATTCAGTTGTCTGAAAAAACGCGTTTATTTCGGGCTGAAAAACACGTTTTGAAAAGTGTACTGTTACTGCCCCATAACTTACATGGGGTTGACCAAACTTGCAGAAACATGTTTATTTCTGCTGAAAAACATGTTTTGACACTTTCAGCACACTGGGGTTAAGATCTGAGTGTGTGGGCTCTTCTGAGCCTTGTTGCTACATGGGGATTCAGTTGTCTGAAAAAACGCGTTTATTTCGGGCTGAAAAACACGTTTTGAAAAGTGTACTGTTACTGCCCCATAACTTACATGGGGTTGACCAAACTTGCAGAAACATGTTTATTTCTGCTGAAAAACATGTTTTGACACTTTCAGCACACTGGGGTTAAGATCTGAGTGTGTGGGCTCTTCTGAGCCTTGCTGCTACATGGGGATTCAGTTGTCTGAAAAAACGCGTTTATTTCGGGCTGAAAAACACGTTTTGCAGAGTGTACTGTTACTGCCCCATAACTTACATGGGATTGACCAAACTTGCAGAAACATGTTTATTTCTGCTGAAAAACACGTTTTGACCCTTTCTGCACACTGGGGTTAAGAGCTGAGTGTGTGGGCTCTTCTGAGACTTGCTGCTACATGGGTATTCAGTTGTCTGAAAAAACGCGTTTATTTCGGGCTGAAAAACACGTTTTGAAAAGTGTACTGTTACTGCCCCATAACTTACATGGGGTTGACCAAACTTGCAGAAACATGTTTATTTCTGCTGAAAAACATGTTTTGACACTTTCAGCACACTGGGGTTAAGATCTGAGTGTGTGGGCTCTTCTGAGCCTTGTTGCTACATGGGGATTCAGTTGTCTGAAAAAACGCGTTTATTTCGGGCTGAAAAACACGTTTTGAAAAGTGTACTGTTACTGCCCCATAACTTACATGGGGTTGACCAAACTTGCAGAAACATGTTTATTTCTGCTGAAAAACATGTTTTGACACTTTCAGCACACTGGGGTTAAGATCTGAGTGTGTGGGCTCTTCTGAGCCTTGCTGCTACATGGGTATTGAGTTGTCTGAAAAAACGCGTTTATTTCGGGCTGAAAAACACGTTTTGAAAAGTGTACTGTTACTGCCCCATAACTTACATGGGGTTGACCAAACTTGCAGAAACATGTTTATTTCTGCTGAAAAACATGTTTTGAACCTTTCTGCACACTGGGGTTAAGATCTGAGTGTGTGGGCTCTTCTGAGCCTTGCTGCTACATGGGGATTCAGTTGTCTGAAAAAACGCGTTTATTTCGGGCTGAAAAACACGTTTTGCAGAGTGTACTGTTACTGCCCCATAACTTACATGGGGTTGACCAAACTTGCAGAAACATGTTTATTTCTGCTGAAAAACATGTTTTGACACTTTCAGCACACTGGGGTTAAGATCTGAGTGTGTGGGCTCTTCTGAGCCTTGTTGCTACATGGGGATTCAGTTGTCTGAAAAAACGCGTTTATTTCGGGCTGAAAAACACGTTTTGAAAAGTGTACTGTTACTGCCCCATAACTTACATGGGGTTGACCAAACTTGCAGAAACATGTTTATTTCTGCTGAAAAACATGTTTTGACACTTTCAGCACACTGGGGTTAAGATCTGAGTGTGTGGGCTATTCTGAGCCTTGCTGCTACATGGGTATTCAGTTGTCTGAAAAAACGCGTTTATTTCGGGCTGAAAAACACGTTTTGAAAAGTGTACTGTTACTGCCCCATAACTTACATGGGGTTGACCAAACTTGCAGAAACATGTTTATTTCTGCTGAAAAACATGTTTTGACACTTTCAGCACACTGGGGTTAAGATCTGAGTGTGTGGGCTCTTCTGAGCCTTGCTGCTACATGGGGATTCAGTTGTCTGAAAAAACGCGTTTATTTCGGGCTGAAAAACACGTTTTGCAGAGTGTACTGTTACTGCCCCATAACTTACATGGGATTGACCAAACTTGCAGAAACATGTTTATTTCTGCTGAAAAACACGTTTTGACCCTTTCTGCACACTGGGGTTAAGAGCTGAGTGTGTGGGCTCTTCTGAGACTTGCTGCTACATGGGTATTCAGTTGTCTGAAAAAACGCGTTTATTTCGGGCTGAAAAACACGTTTTGAAAAGTGTACTGTTACTGCCCCATAACTTACATGGGGTTGACCAAACATGCAGAAACATGTTTATTTCTGCTGAAAAACATGTTTTGACACTTTCAGCACACTGGGGTTAAGATCTGAGTGTGTGGGCTCTTCTGAGCCTTGTTGCTACATGGGGATTCAGTTGTCTGAAAAAACGCGTTTATTTCTGGCTGAAAAACACGTTTTGAAAAGTGTACTGTTACTGCCCCATAACTTACATGGGGTTGACCAAACTTGCAGAAACATGTTTATTTCTGCTGAAAAACATGTTTTGACACTTTCAGCACACTGGGGTTAAGATCTGAGTGTGTGGGCTCTTCTAAGCCTTGCTGCTACATGGGTATTCAGTTGTCTGAAAAAACGCGTTTATTTCGGGCTGAAAAACACGTTTTGAAAAGTGTACTGTTACTGCCCCATAACTTACATGGGGTTGACCAAACTTGCAGAAACATGTTTATTTCTGCTGAAAAACATGTTTTGAACCTTTCTGCACACTGGGGTTAAGATCTGAGTGTGTGGGCTCTTCTGAGCCTTGCTGCTACATGGGGATTCAGTTGTCTGAAAAAACGCGTTTATTTCGGGCTGAAAAACACGTTTTGCAGAGTGTACTGTTACTGCCCCATAACTTACATGGGGTTGACCAAACTTGCAGAAACATGTTTATTTCTGCTGAAAAACATGTTTTGACACTTTCAGCACACTGGGGTTAAGATCTGAGTGTGTGGGCTCTTCTGAGCCTTGTTGCTACATGGGGATTCAGTTGTCTGAAAAAACGCGTTTATTTCGGGCTGAAAAACACGTTTTGAAAAGTGTACTGTTACTGCCCCATAACTTACATGGGGTTGACCAAACTTGCAGAAACATGTTTATTTCTGCTGAAAAACATGTTTTGACACTTTCAGCACACTGGGGTTAAGATCTGAGTGTGTGGGCTATTCTGAGCCTTGCTGCTACATGGGGATTCAGTTGTCTGAAAAAACGCGTTTATTTCGGGCTGAAAAACACGTTTTGAAAAGTGTACTGTTACTGCCCCATAACTTACATGGGGTTGACCAAACTTGCAGAAACATGTTTATTTCTGCTGAAAAACATGTTTTGACACTTTCAGCACACTGGGGTTAAGATCTGAGTGTGTGGGCTCTTCTGAGCCTTGTTGCTACATGGGGATTCAGTTGTCTGAAAAAACGCGTTTATTTCGGGCTGAAAAACACGTTTTGAAAAGTGTACTGTTACTGCCCCATAACTTACATGGGGTTGACCAAACTTGCAGAAACATGTTTATTTCTGCTGAAAAACATGTTTTGACACTTTCAGCACACTGGGGTTAAGATCTGAGTGTGTGGGCTCTTCTGAGCCTTGCTGCTACATGGGGATTCAGTTGTCTGAAAAAACGCGTTTATTTCGGGCTGAAAAACACGTTTTGCAGAGTGTACTGTTACTGCCCCATAACTTACATGGGATTGACCAAACTTGCAGAAACATGTTTATTTCTGCTGAAAAACACGTTTTGACCCTTTCAGCACACTGGGGTTAAGATCTGAGTGTGTGGGCTCTTCTGAGCCTTGCTGCTACATGGGGATTCAGTTGTCTGAAAAAACGCGTTTATTTCGGGCTGAAAAACACGTTTTGCAGAGTGTACTGTTACTGCCCCATAACTTACATGGGGTTGACCAAACTTGCAGAAACATGTTTATTTCTGCTGAAAAACATGTTTTGACACTTTCAGCACACTGGGGTTAAGATCTGAGTGTGTGGGCTCTTCTGAGCCTTGTTGCTACATGGGGATTCAGTTGTCTGAAAAAACGCGTTTATTTCGGGCTGAAAAACACGTTTTGAAAAGTGTACTGTTACTGCCCCATAACTTACATGGGGTTGACCAAACTTGCAGAAACATGTTTATTTCTGCTGAAAAACATGTTTTGACACTTTCAGCACACTGGGGTTAAGATCTGAGTGTGTGGGCTCTTCTGAGCCTTGTTGCTACATGGGTATTCAGTTGTCTGAAAAAACGCGTTTATTTCGGGCTGAAAAACACGTTTTGAAAAGTGTACTGTTACTGCCCCATAACTTACATGGGGTTGACCAAACTTGCAGAAACATGTTTATTTCTGCTGAAAAACATGTTTTGAACCTTTCTGCACACTGGGGTTAAGATCTGAGTGTGTGGGCTCTTCTGAGCCTTGCTGCTACATGGGGATTCAGTTGTCTGAAAAAACGCGTTTATTTCGGGCTGAAAAACACGTTTTGCAGAGTGTACTGTTACTGCCCCATAACTTACATGGGGTTGACCAAACTTGCAGAAACATGTTTATTTCTGCTGAAAAACATGTTTTGACACTTTCAGCACACTGGGGTTAAGATCTGAGTGTGTGGGCTCTTCTGAGCCTTGTTGCTACATGGGGATTCAGTTGTCTGAAAAAACGCGTTTATTTCGGGCTGAAAAACACGTTTTGAAAAGTGTACTGTTACTGCCCCATAACTTACATGGGGTTGACCAAACTTGCAGAAACATGTTTATTTCTGCTGAAAAACATGTTTTGACACTTTCAGCACACTGGGGTTAAGATCTGAGTGTGTGGGCTATTCTGAGCCTTGCTGCTACATGGGGATTCAGTTGTCTGAAAAAACGCGTTTATTTCGGGCTGAAAAACACGTTTTGAAAAGTGTACTGTTACTGCCCCATAACTTACATGGGGTTGACCAAACTTGCAGAAACATGTTTATTTCTGCTGAAAAACATGTTTTGACACTTTCAGCACACTGGGGTTAAGATCTGAGTGTGTGGGCTCTTCTGAGCCTTGTTGCTACATGGGGATTCAGTTGTCTGAAAAAACGCGTTTATTTCGGGCTGAAAAACACGTTTTGAAAAGTGTACTGTTACTGCCCCATAACTTACATGGGGTTGACCAAACTTGCAGAAACATGTTTATTTCTGCTGAAAAACACGTTTTGACCCTTTCTGCACACTGGGGTTAAGAGCTGAGTGTGTGGGCTCTTCTGAGCCTTGTTGCTACATGGGGATTCAGTTGTCTGAAAAAACGCGTTTATTTCGGGCTGAAAAACACGTTTTGAAAAGTGTACTGTTACTGACCCATAACTTACATGGGGTTGACCAAACTTGCAGAAACATGTTTATTTCTGCTGAAAAACATGTTTTGACACTTTCAGCACACTGGGGTTAAGATCTGAGTGTGTGGGCTCTTCTGAGCCTTGTTGCTACATGGGGATTCAGTTGTCTTAAAAAACGCGTTTATTTCGGGCTGAAAAACACGTTTTGAAAAGTGTACTGTTACTGCCCCATAACTTACATGGGGTTGACCAAACTTGCAGAAACATGTTTATTTCTGCTGAAAAACATGTTTTGACACTTTCAGCACACTGGGGTTAAGATCTGAGTGTGTGGGCTCTTCTGAGCCTTGTTGCTACATGGGGATTCAGTTGTCTGAAAAAACGCGTTTATTTCGGGCTGAAAAACACGTTTTGAAAAGTGTACTGTTACTGCCCCATAACTTACATGGGGTTGACCAAACTTGCAGAAACATGTTTATTTCTGCTGAAAAACATGTTTTGACACTTTCAGCACACTGGGGTTAAGATCTGAGTGTGTGGGCTCTTCTGAGCCTTACTGCTACATGGGGATTCAGTTGTCTGAAAAAACGCGTTTATTTCGGGCTGAAAAACACGTTTTGCAGAGTGTACTGTTACTGCCCCATAACTTACATGGGGTTGACCAAACTTGCAGAAACATGTTTATTTCTGCTGAAAAACACGTTTTGACCCTTTCTGCACGCTGGGGTTAAGATCTGAGTGTGTGGGCTCTTCTGAGCCTTGCTGCTACATGGGTATTCAGTTGTCTGAAAAAACGCGTTTATTTCGGGCTGAAAAACACGTTTTGAAAAGTGTACTGTTACTGCCCCATAACTTACATGGGGTTGACCAAACTTGCAGAAACATGTTTATTTCTGCTGAAAAACATGTTTTGACACTTTCAGCACACTGGGGTTAAGATCTGAGTGTGTGGGCTCTTCTGAGCCTTGCTGCTACATGGGGATTCAGTTGTCTGAAAAAACGCGTTTATTTCGGGCTGAAAAACACGTTTTGCAGAGTGTACTGTTACTGCCCCATAACTTACATGGGGTTGACCAAACTTGCAGAAACATGTTTATTTCTGCTGAAAAACACGTTTTGACCCTTTCTGCACACTGGGGTTAAGATCTGAGTGTGTGGGCTCTTCTGAGCCTTGCTGCTACATGGGTATTCAGTTGTCTGAAAAAACGCGTTTATTTCGGGCTGAAAAACACGTTTTGAAAAGTGTACTGTTACTGCCCCATAACTTACATGGGGTTGACCAAATTTGCAGAAACATGTTTATTTCTGCTGAAAAACATGTTTTGACACTTTCAGCACACTGGGGTTAAGATCTGAGTGTGTGGGCTCTTCTGAGCCTTGTTGCTACATGGGGATTCAGTTGTCTGAAAAAACGCGTTTATTTCGGGCTGAAAAACACGTTTTGAAAAGTGTACTGTTACTGCCCCATAACTTACATGGGGTTGACCAAACTTGCTGAAACATGTTTATTTCTGCTGAAAAACATGTTTTGACACTTTCAGCACACTGGGGTTAAGAGCTGAGTGTGTGGGCTCTTCTGAGCCTTGCTGCTACATGGGTATTCAGTTGTCTGAAAAAACGCGTTTATTTCGGGCTGAAAAACACGTTTTGAAAAGTGTACTGTTACTGCCCCATAACTTACATGGGGTTGACCAAACTTGCAGAAACATGTTTATTTCTGCTGAAAAACATGTTTTGACTCTTTCAGCACACTGGGGTTAAGATCTGAGTGTGTGGGCTCTTCTGAGCCTTGTTGCTACATGGGGATTCAGTTGTCTGAAAAAACGCGTTTATTTCGGGCTGAAAAACACGTTTTGAAAAGTGTACTGTTACTGCCCCATAACTTACATGGGGTTGACCAAACTTGCAGAAACATGTTTATTTCTGCTGAAAAACATGTTTTGACACTTTCAGCACACTGGGGTTAAGATCTGAGTGTGTGGGCTCTTCTGAGCCTTGCTGCTACATGGGGATTCAGTTGTCTGAAAAAACGCGTTTATTTCGGGCTGAAAAACACGTTTTGCAGAGTGTACTGTTACTGCCCCATAACTTACATGGGATTGACCAAACTTGCAGAAACATGTTTATTTCTGCTGAAAAACACGTTTTGACCCTTTCTGCACACTGGGGTTAAGAGCTGAGTGTGTGGGCTCTTCTGAGACTTGCTGCTACATGGGTATTCAGTTGTCTGAAAAAACGCGTTTATTTCGGGCTGAAAAACACGTTTTGAAAAGTGTACTGTTACTGCCCCATAACTTACATGGGGTTGACCAAACTTGCAGAAACATGTTTATTTCTGCTGAAAAACATGTTTTGACACTTTCAGCACACTGGGGTTAAGATCTGAGTGTGTGGGCTCTTCTGAGCCTTGTTGCTACATGGGGATTCAGTTGTCTGAAAAAACGCGTTTATTTCGGGCTGAAAAACACGTTTTGAAAAGTGTACTGTTACTGCCCCATAACTTACATGGGGTTGACCAAACTTGCAGAAACATGTTTATTTCTGCTGAAAAACATGTTTTGACACTTTCAGCACACTGGGGTTAAGATCTGAGTGTGTGGGCTCTTCTGAGCCTTGTTGCTACATGGGGATTCAGTTGTCTGAAAAAACGCGTTTATTTCGGGCTGAAAAACACGTTTTGCAGAGTGTACTGTTACTGCCCCATAACTTACATGGGGTTGACCAAACTTGCAGAAACATGTTTATTTCTGCTGAAAAACATGTTTTGACACTTTCAGCACACTGGGGTTAAGATCTGAGTGTGTGGGCTCTTCTGAGCCTTGTTGCTACATGGGGATTCAGTTGTCTGAAAAAACGCGTTTATTTCGGGCTGAAAAACACGTTTTGAAAAGTGTACTGTTACTGCCCCATAACTTACATGGGGTTGACCAAACTTGCAGAAACATGTTTATTTCTGCTGAAAAACATGTTTTGACACTTTCAGCACACTGGGGTTAAGATCTGAGTGTGTGGGCTATTCTGAGCCTTGCTGCTACATGGGTATTCAGTTATCTGAAAAAACGCGTTTATTTCGGGCTGAAAAACACGTTTTGAAAAGTGTACTGTTACTGCCCCATAACTTACATGGGGTTGACCAAACTTGCAGAAACATGTTTATTTCTGCTGAAAAACATGTTTTGACACTTTCAGCACACTGGGGTTAAGATCTGAGTGTGTGGGCTCTTCTGAGCCTTGTTGCTACATGGGGATTCAGTTGTCTGAAAAAACGCGTTTATTTCGGGCTGAAAAACACGTTTTGAAAAGTGTACTGTTACTGCCCCATAACTTACATGGGGTTGACCAAACTTGCAGAAACATGTTTATTTCTGCTGAAAAACATGTTTTGACACTTTCAGCACACTGGGGTTAAGATCTGAGTGTGTGGGCTCTTCTGAGCCTTGTTGCTACATGGGGATTCAGTTGTCTGAAAAAACGCGTTTATTTCGGGCTGAAAAACACGTTTTGAAAAGTGTACTGTTACTGCCCCATAACTTACATGGGGTTGACCAAACTTGCAGAAACATGTTTATTTCTGCTGAAAAACATGTTTTGACACTTTCAGCACACTGGGGTTAAGATCTGAGTGTGTGGGCTCTTCTGAGCCTTGTTGCTACATGGGGATTCAGTTGTCTGAAAAAACGCGTTTATTTCGGGCTGAAAAACACGTTTTGAAAAGTGTACTGTTACTGCCCCATAACTTACATGGGGTTGACCAAACTTGCAGAAACATGTTTATTTCTGCTGAAAAACATGTTTTGACACTTTCAGCACACTGGGGTTAAGATCTGAGTGTGTGGGCTCTTCTGAGCCTTACTGCTACATGGGGATTCAGTTGTCTGAAAAAACGCGTTTATTTCGGGCTGAAAAACACGTTTTGCAGAGTGTACTGTTACTGCCCCATAACTTACATGGGGTTGACCAAACTTGCAGAAACATGTTTATTTCTGCTGAAAAACATGTTTTGAACCTTTCTGCACACTGGGGTTAAGATCTGAGTGTGTGGGCTCTTCTGAGCCTTGCTGCTACATGGGGATTCAGTTTTCTGAAAAAACGCGTTTATTTCGGGCTGAAAAACACGTTTTGCAGAGTGTACTGTTACTGCCCCATAACTTACATGGGGTTGACCAAACTTGCAGAAACATGTTTATTTCTGCTGAAAAACATGTTTTGACACTTTCAGCACACTGGGGTTAAGATCTGAGTGTGTGGGCTCTTCTGAGCCTTGTTGCTACATGGGGATTCAGTTGTCTGAAAAAACGCGTTTATTTCGGGCTGAAAAACACGTTTTGAAAAGTGTACTGTTACTGCCCCATAACTTACATGGGGTTGACCAAACTTGCAGAAACATGTTTATTTCTGCTGAAAAACATGTTTTGACACTTTCAGCACACTGGGGTTAAGATCTGAGTGTGTGGGCTATTCTGAGCCTTGCTGCTACATGGGTATTCAGTTGTCTGAAAAAACGCGTTTATTTCGGGCTGAAAAACACGTTTTGAAAAGTGTACTGTTACTGCCCCATAACTTACATGGGGTTGACCAAACTTGCAGAAACATGTTTATTTCTGCTGAAAAACATGTTTTGACACTTTCAGCACACTGGGGTTAAGATCTGAGTGTGTGGGCTCTTCTGAGCCTTGTTGCTACATGGGGATTCAGTTGTCTGAAAAAACGCGTTTATTTCGGGCTGAAAAACACGTTTTGAAAAGTGTACTGTTACTGCCCCATAACTTACATGGGGTTGACCAAACTTGCAGAAACATGTTTATTTCTGCTGAAAAACATGTTTTGACACTTTCAGCACACTGGGGTTAAGATCTGAGTGTGTGGGCTCTTCTGAGCCTTGTTGCTACATGGGGATTCAGTTGTCTGAAAAAACGCGTTTATTTCGGGCTGAAAAAAACGTTTTGAAAAGTGTACTGTTACTGCCCCATAACTTACATGGGGTTGACCAAACTTGCAGAAACATGTTTATTTCTGCTGAAAAACATGTTTTGACACTTTCAGCACACTGGGGTTAAGATCTGAGTGTGTGGGCTCTTCTGAGCCTTGTTGCTACATGGGGATTCAGTTGTCTGAAAAAACGCGTTTATTTCGGGCTGAAAAACACGTTTTGAAAAGTGTACTGTTACTGCCCCATAACTTACATGGGGTTGACCAAACTTGCAGAAACATGTTTATTTCTGCTGAAAAACATGTTTTGACACTTTCAGCACACTGGGGTTAAGATCTGAGTGTGTGGGCTCTTCTGAGCCTTGTTGCTACATGGGGATTCAGTTGTCTGAAAAAACGCGTTTATTTCGGGCTGAAAAACACGTTTTGAAAAGTGTACTGTTACTGCCCCATAACTTACATGGGGTTGACCAAACTTGCAGAAACATGTTTATTTCTGCTGAAAAACATGTTTTGACACTTTCAGCACACTGGGGTTAAGATCTGAGTGTGTGGGCTCTTCTGAGCCTTGTTGCTACATGGGGATTCAGTTGTCTGAAAAAACGCGTTTATTTCGGGCTGAAAAACACGTTTTGAAAAGTGTACTGTTACTGCCCCATAACTTACATGGGGTTGACCAAACTTGCAGAAACATGTTTATTTCTGCTGAAAAACATGTTTTGACACTTTCAGCACACTGGGGTTAAGATCTGAGTGTGTGGGCTCTTCTGAGCCTTGCTGCTACATGGGGATTCAGTTGTCTGAAAAAACGCGTTTATTTCGGGCTGAAAAACACGTTTTGCAGAGTGTACTGTTACTGCCCCATAACTTACATGGGATTGACCAAACTTGCAGAAACATGTTTATTTCTGCTGAAAAACACGTTTTGACCCTTTCTGCACACTGGGGTTAAGAGCTGAGTGTGTGGGCTCTTCTGAGACTTGCTGCTACATGGGTATTCAGTTGTCTGAAAAAACGCGTTTATTTCGGGCTGAAAAACACGTTTTGAAAAGTGTACTGTTACTGCCCCATAACTTACATGGGGTTGACCAAACTTGCAGAAACATGTTTATTTCTGCTGAAAAACATGTTTTGACACTTTCAGCACACTGGGGTTAAGATCTGAGTGTGTGGGCTCTTCTGAGCCTTGCTGCTACATGGGTATTCAGTTGTCTGAAAAAACGCGTTTATTTCGGGCTGAAAAACACGTTTTGAAAAGTGTACTGTTACTGCCCCATAACTTACATGGGGTTGACCAAACTTGCAGAAACATGTTTATTTCTGCTGAAAAACATGTTTTGAACCTTTCTGCACACTGGGGTTAAGATCTGAGTGTGTGGGCTCTTCTGAGCCTTGCTGCTACATGGGGATTCAGTTGTCTGAAAAAACGCGTTTATTTCGGGCTGAAAAACACGTTTTGCAGAGTGTACTGTTACTGCCCCATAACTTACATGGGGTTGACCAAACTTGCAGAAACATGTTTATTTCTGCTGAAAAACATGTTTTGACACTTTCAGCACACTGGGGTTAAGATCTGAGTGTGTGGGCTCTTCTGAGCCTTGTTGCTACATGGGGATTCAGTTGTCTGAAAAAACGCGTTTATTTCGGGCTGAAAAACACGTTTTGAAAAGTGTACTGTTACTGACCCATAACTTACATGGGGTTGACCAAACTTGCAGAAACATGTTTATTTCTGCTGAAAAACATGTTTTGACACTTTCAGCACACTGGGGTTAAGATCTGAGTGTGTGGGCTCTTCTGAGCCTTGTTGCTACATGGGGATTCAGTTGTCTTAAAAAACGCGTTTATTTCGGGCTGAAAAACACGTTTTGAAAAGTGTACTGTTACTGCCCCATAACTTACATGGGGTTGACCAAACTTGCAGAAACATGTTTATTTCTGCTGAAAAACATGTTTTGACACTTTCAGCACACTGGGGTTAAGATCTGAGTGTGTGGGCTCTTCTGAGCCTTGTTGCTACATGGGGATTCAGTTGTCTGAAAAAACGCGTTTATTTCGGGCTGAAAAACACGTTTTGAAAAGTGTACTGTTACTGCCCCATAACTTACATGGGGTTGACCAAACTTGCAGAAACATGTTTATTTCTGCTGAAAAACATGTTTTGACACTTTCAGCACACTGGGGTTAAGATCTGAGTGTGTGGGCTCTTCTGAGCCTTACTGCTACATGGGGATTCAGTTGTCTGAAAAAACGCGTTTATTTCGGGCTGAAAAACACGTTTTGCAGAGTGTACTGTTACTGCCCCATAACTTACATGGGGTTGACCAAACTTGCAGAAACATGTTTATTTCTGCTGAAAAACACGTTTTGACCCTTTCTGCACGCTGGGGTTAAGATCTGAGTGTGTGGGCTCTTCTGAGCCTTGCTGCTACATGGGTATTCAGTTGTCTGAAAAAACGCGTTTATTTCGGGCTGAAAAACACGTTTTGAAAAGTGTACTGTTACTGCCCCATAACTTACATGGGGTTGACCAAACTTGCAGAAACATGTTTATTTCTGCTGAAAAACATGTTTTGACACTTTCAGCACACTGGGGTTAAGATCTGAGTGTGTGGGCTCTTCTGAGCCTTGCTGCTACATGGGGATTCAGTTGTCTGAAAAAACGCGTTTATTTCGGGCTGAAAAACACGTTTTGCAGAGTGTACTGTTACTGCCCCATAACTTACATGGGGTTGACCAAACTTGCAGAAACATGTTTATTTCTGCTGAAAAACACGTTTTGACCCTTTCTGCACACTGGGGTTAAGATCTGAGTGTGTGGGCTCTTCTGAGCCTTGCTGCTACATGGGTATTCAGTTGTCTGAAAAAACGCGTTTATTTCGGGCTGAAAAACACGTTTTGAAAAGTGTACTGTTACTGCCCCATAACTTACATGGGGTTGACCAAATTTGCAGAAACATGTTTATTTCTGCTGAAAAACATGTTTTGACACTTTCAGCACACTGGGGTTAAGATCTGAGTGTGTGGGCTCTTCTGAGCCTTGTTGCTACATGGGGATTCAGTTGTCTGAAAAAACGCGTTTATTTCGGGCTGAAAAACACGTTTTGAAAAGTGTACTGTTACTGCCCCATAACTTACATGGGGTTGACCAAACTTGCTGAAACATGTTTATTTCTGCTGAAAAACATGTTTTGACACTTTCAGCACACTGGGGTTAAGAGCTGAGTGTGTGGGCTCTTCTGAGCCTTGCTGCTACATGGGTATTCAGTTGTCTGAAAAAACGCGTTTATTTCGGGCTGAAAAACACGTTTTGAAAAGTGTACTGTTACTGCCCCATAACTTACATGGGGTTGACCAAACTTGCAGAAACATGTTTATTTCTGCTGAAAAACATGTTTTGACACTTTCAGCACACTGGGGTTAAGATCTGAGTGTGTGGGCTCTTCTGAGCCTTGTTGCTACATGGGTATTCAGTTGTCTGAAAAAACGCGTTTATTTCGGGCTGAAAAACACGTTTTGAAAAGTGTACTGTTACTGCCCCATAACTTACATGGGGTTGACCAAACTTGCAGAAACATGTTTATTTCTGCTGAAAAACATGTTTTGACACTTTCAGCACACTGGGGTTAAGATCTGAGTGTGTGGGCTCTTCTGAGCCTTGTTGCTACATGGGGATTCAGTTGTCTGAAAAAACGCGTTTATTTCGGGCTGAAAAACACGTTTTGAAAAGTGTACTGTTACTGCCCCATAACTTACATGGGGTTGACCAAATTTGCAGAAACATGTTTATTTCTGCTGAAAAACATGTTTTGACACTTTCAGCACACTGGGGTTAAGATCTGAGTGTGTGGGCTCTTCTGAGCCTTGTTGCTACATGGGGATTCAGTTGTCTGAAAAAACGCGTTTATTTCGGGCTGAAAAACACGTTTTGAAAAGTGTACTGTTACTGCCCCATAACTTACATGGGGTTGACCAAACTTGCTGAAACATGTTTATTTCTGCTGAAAAACATGTTTTGACACTTTCAGCACACTGGGGTTAAGAGCTGAGTGTGTGGGCTCTTCTGAGCCTTGCTGCTACATGGGTATTCAGTTGTCTGAAAAAACGCGTTTATTTCGGGCTGAAAAACACGTTTTGAAAAGTGTACTGTTACTGCCCCATAACTTACATGGGGTTGACCAAACTTGCAGAAACATGTTTATTTCTGCTGAAAAACATGTTTTGACACTTTCAGCACACTGGGGTTAAGATCTGAGTGTGTGGGCTCTTCTGAGCCTTGTTGCTACATGGGTATTCAGTTGTCTGAAAAAACGCGTTTATTTCGGGCTGAAAAACACGTTTTGAAAAGTGTACTGTTACTGCCCCATAACTTACATGGGGTTGACCAAACTTGCAGAAACATGTTTATTTCTGCTGAAAAACATGTTTTGACACTTTCAGCACACTGGGGTTAAGATCTGAGTGTGTGGGCTCTTCTGAGCCTTGTTGCTACATGGGGATTCAGTTGTCTGAAAAAACGCGTTTATTTCGGGCTGAAAAACACGTTTTGAAAAGTGTACTGTTACTGCCCCATAACTTACATGGGGTTGACCAAACTTGCAGAAACATGTTTATTTCTGCTGAAAAACATGTTTTGACACTTTCAGCACACTGGGGTTAAGATCTGAGTGTGTGGGCTCTTCTGAGCCTTGTTGCTACATGGGGATTCAGTTGTCTGAAAAAACGCGTTTATTTCGGGCTGAAAAACACGTTTTGCAGAGTGTACTGTTACTGCCCCATAACTTACATGGGGTTGACCAAACTTGCAGAAACATGTTTATTTCTGCTGAAAAACATGTTTTGACACTTTCAGCACACTGGGGTTAAGATCTGAGTGTGTGGGCTCTTCTGAGCCTTGTTGCTACATGGGGATTCAGTTGTCTGAAAAAACGCGTTTATTTCGGGCTGAAAAACACGTTTTGAAAAGTGTACTGTTACTGCCCCATAACTTACATGGGGTTGACCAAACTTGCAGAAACATGTTTATTTCTGCTGAAAAACATGTTTTGACACTTTCAGCACACTGGGGTTAAGATCTGAGTGTGTGGGCTATTCTGAGCCTTGCTGCTACATGGGTATTCAGTTGTCTGAAAAAACGCGTTTATTTCGGGCTGAAAAACACGTTTTGAAAAGTGTACTGTTACTGCCCCATAACTTACATGGGGTTGACCAAACTTGCAGAAACATGTTTATTTCTGCTGAAAAACATGTTTTGACACTTTCAGCACACTGGGGTTAAGATCTGAGTGTGTGGGCTCTTCTGAGCCTTGTTGCTACATGGGGATTCAGTTGTCTGAAAAAACGCGTTTATTTCGGGCTGAAAAACACGTTTTGAAAAGTGTACTGTTACTGCCCCATAACTTACATGGGGTTGACCAAACTTGCAGAAACATGTTTATTTCTGCTGAAAAACATGTTTTGACACTTTCAGCACACTGGGGTTAAGATCTGAGTGTGTGGGCTCTTCTGAGCCTTGTTGCTACATGGGGATTCAGTTGTCTGAAAAAACGCGTTTATTTCGGGCTGAAAAACACGTTTTGAAAAGTGTACTGTTACTGCCCCATAACTTACATGGGGTTGACCAAACTTGCAGAAACATGTTTATTTCTGCTGAAAAACATGTTTTGACACTTTCAGCACACTGGGGTTAAGATCTGAGTGTGTGGGCTCTTCTGAGCCTTGTTGCTACATGGGGATTCAGTTGTCTGAAAAAACGCGTTTATTTCGGGCTGAAAAACACGTTTTGAAAAGTGTACTGTTACTGCCCCATAACTTACATGGGGTTGACCAAACTTGCAGAAACATGTTTATTTCTGCTGAAAAACATGTTTTGACACTTTCAGCACACTGGGGTTAAGATCTGAGTGTGTGGGCTCTTCT